>NC_142011.1:148119963-148419963 GCF_049901735.1 Notechis scutatus | reverse complement strand
CTGTACCCTACAGTAGTGCGTTTCAAAAAAAATTACCACCAGTTCGATGGGCGTGGGTTGGTGGGCGTGCTTTGTGCACACGCACACTGCATGCGCGTGCATGCCAAATGCACACTTTGAGTAGGCACAGAGGCATTTTGACTCACCTCCTGCAATCCTGCACTCTCCCTGTCGCTTCAGCAGCTGGCACGCAGCAATTTTTTGAAGCAGATGCGCTTCAAAGGATATAAAGGTTAGCATGGATATAAAGGACATAAAGGTTAGCATGGGAGCCTGGGCAGGAGGGTGGGCCCAACAGCACAGCGGCAGAGAGAACCGGTTTGGACTCTGCTGGTCATCAGCGCTACCAGCTCGGTGGAACCAGGCCGAACCAGTAGAATACCACCACTGGCACCCTATGACTATTATTAAGTGTTGTATCTTATGATTCTTGACTCTTGACGAATGTATCTTTTCTTTTACGTACACTGAGAGCATTTGCACCAAGACAAATTCCTTGTGTGTCCAATCACACTTGGCCAATAAAAGAATTCTATTCTATTCTAACTTCTCTTGCTAAGTGAGACATTTGTTAAGTGAGGCTGGGGGAAGAAGCATTTGATTTTTCTTTTTCTGCCACCGTTTGAACACGCTAACGGTACAAATATGCCTCCAAAACTGCCGTGACCTTTCAAAGAAAGTCTGGTGCCGGTGGGGATTTTTCCTTTAAATGAAGATACTGTAGACGTAACTGTCTCAGAGAGTCAACTGTTATTCTGACACTGCACTGGGGCAGGAAGAGGACAAGAAAAGATTTGGGAGAAAACCTTTTGCCTGTTCAGCATAATTGACACTGTCAGATTTTGCAATGTTGTTGTTCTTCTGGCAGAGGATGTCGTGAAAAGTTACAACACTGTTTTTCACCTACATTTATACTTGAATGCAATAGTGCCCTTGATCTTGGGGTGACCTTGGTCTTTCCACATCTGGGTTCCCAGGATTATGACAGACAAGGCTGCTGCCAATTTTGAATCGTCAAATGTCTTAATCGTCTTCCAAGTTCACATACAGTCAAGTCATCCTGAGATTTTTTTTCTGTGTTAGACAGATCACAGTATAAACAGACACACAAACATATATACTGTATATGGCTGACAAAAAAGTTTGGAATATAAATTTTCAATGGGAAGAAAGAACATACAATGTGACAATCTGACTCTTGGTAGATTCATTCATGCAACAGATTGAAATCAAAAGTGGGGAGAATAGAATAGAGTAGAGTAGAGTAGAGTAGAACAGAACAGAACAGAATAGAATAGAAGTGTGATTGGACACACAAGGAATTTGTCTTGGTGTAAATACTCTCAGTATACATAAAAGAAAAGATACATTCGCTAGGAGTCGAGAATCATAACACTTTAGCTTGGATCATAACACTTTAGCTGCCATCTTAGGTATCTGGCTCACCCCGTGCTTACTGCATTCTTATTATTACATTAAGAACCTTGCATTCTTACTTTTGGCACTTCGATTTGCCCTCTGGTTACAAAAAGGAGGTGATGATGATGGTAACAATCATGGAGCATGCATGGCTACGTATATTGCCCTGAGAGCCTTAAATATGAATTACATGCAAGTAGGACCCCGATTTTCCCCAATCAGATATGCTTCAGATTAATTCTACTTTCAATTCAGATACTTTGGACTTCTCAATCCACAGTCTCAAAAGGAATTACAGCAAAATTGGTCATACCTGCTATTAATGCTTTCAAGACGGTTGGTGTGATGTCCATGAAATGTGCATCATATGTTTTGATGTTGCTATCGTGTAGAGCAGGGGTATCAAATTCATGATGTCACATTGTCATCACGTGACGTATCGTGACTTTTTTGCCCTTTGCTAAATTGTGGGTGAGCGTGGTCAGTGCATGACACATCTGGCTCACAGGCCGCGAGTTTGACACCCCTAGTGTAGGGGGATCCATTTTTCTGCACTAAAAGCAGGAGTGGGATTCGGGCGAACCGGATGTTAAAGTTACAGCTGGTTCGCCAAACCAGTATTTCAACCGACCAGCTAGCCCCACCCCGCCCTGCCCCTCCCAGGAGTCTCCACGTGGCCCATTTTTGATGGAGGTAAGTGCAGGGTCCGTGTGGAGGCTCTGGGAGGGGGGAAAATGAGCCTTCTGGAAGTTTGGAAATGGGCATGTTTCTGGCTTCCAGAGGGCCTCCAGAGCCCAGGGAAGGCCATTTTCACCCTCCCGGAGGCCCGGAGGAGGCCTCTGGACCCATGTGAGGGCGAAAAACAGTTTTCTCGGAAAAACCGGAAGTGGCAAAACAGGCCTATTTCTGGCTTCCGGTGGGCCTCCAAGGCCCAGGGGAGGCTATTTTCACCCTCCCAGAGGCCCAAGGCAGGCCTTTGGACCCTTGTGAGGCCGAAAAATGGCCTTCCTGGAAAAACCGGAAGTGGCGAAACAGGCCTGTTTCTGGCTTCCAGAGGGCCTCCAGAGCCTGGAGGAAGCTGTTTTTGCTCTCCCAGAGGCCCACGGGAGGCCTTTGGACCCTTGTGAGGGTGAAAAATGGTCTTCCAGGAAAAACTGGAAGTGGCATAATGGGCCTATTTCCAGCTTCCAGTGGGCCTCCAGACACTGGGAGAGGCTGTTTTCGCCCTCCCAGAGGCCCCGGGGGAGGCCTCTGGACACTTTTGAGGGTGAAAACTGCCTCCCTTGGCTCTGGAGGCCTACCAGAAGCCGGAAACAGGACATTCCAATAGGCCCTGCCCACCATAGCCACGCCCAGCCAGCAACCGGGCAGCGAACTGGTTGCTTGGAGTTTTGAATCCCATCCCTGAATAAAAGTCACATTAGAGCTACCCCAATCAATTTATTTTATTCAAAGTTTTCAGGTATATAAACCGCATCTCCAGATCTTGTATCTGTATGGGTTTTGGTCACATACAGACTGTATTAGCCCTTCCTTCTGCTGGAGATAGAAAGGTTTGGTCTTTTTAAAATAAAGAAGAGAACTCTGGAGCAGTCTGTGGAGCTAACCTTGGAAAAGGACACAGCTGCCATTGTTCTCCATAATTTCTGATTTAACCTTTGATTCTCTCCAAGGAATTGAAGAAGATCACAAAAGGAAGGAACCTTTGCTTCCCAGGTCTTTCATTTCACATAAAAATAAATACAGGTAACACATCTGGCCAGGAATTTTCAATCTTTTTAAACTTTTCTCTGTGGTCATCTCTCTCTCCAAGTTATAGACTGGAGAATTCAAATTTAGTTTCATCCATATTTCAGGCATGTTAATGAAGATATATGCTGTGGCATAGAAACGTAGTAGCATTTTACGGTCTATCTGGGGCATTATATGTCTTTTGGGTTTATTTTCTTCTTACCAATCTCCCTGTTGTTGCTTGCTCGTGATCTCAGGCACTTCTGTATTTTACTCGTCAGTAAATACTTGCAATTTAATATTCAAAGTTTTAAAAGGATAGATAATATTTTATTTTTTTCAAATAGACTAGACTAGACTAGAATAGAATAGAATAGAATAGACTAGACTAGACTAGACTAGAATAGAATAGAATAGAATAGAATAGAATAGAATTCTTTATTGGCCAAGTGTGATTGGACACACAAGGAATTTGTCTTGGTGCAAATGTTCTCAGTATATATAAAAGAAAAGATACATTCGTCAAGAGTCAAGAATCATAAGGTACAACACTTAATGATAGTCATAGGGTACAATAAGCCATCAAATCATACTAGGAAACAGTCAATATAAATCGTAAGGATACAAGCAACAAAGTTACAGTCCTACAATCAAAAGTGGGAGGGGATGGGTGATAAGGAGTGATGAGAAGATTAACATTAATAGTAGTGCAGACTATGTAATAGCTGAATAGTGTTGAGGGAATTATTTGTTTAGCAGAGTGATGGCTTTCGGGGGAAAACTGTTCTTGTGTCTAGTTGTTCTGGTATGCAGTGCTCTACAGCAGTGCTCTAAATATTTATTTTTGTTAATCTTCTGTAAGATTTTTTTACCTTCCAAATGGAGGAAGAAAGGGCTGAATCTTCTAGTCAGTGCCCTCTACCTAGGCAGAAGGTGGAACTGTGAACATATTTACATTTTATTTTTGCATTTTTATCTTTGTACTGCCAAAGAGGCAATACAGGAGGTGACACCCCTACCTCTCTTATACACAAGAATTAGAGAGTAGACATTGGATGAGGCTCTCATAGGAAATAGTTGACAGCCATAGAAGTTAACAAACCAATACTTCAAAGCAGGAGGCAGTACTAGGCAATGAAGATCCAGAAAGTCTCTGGAATTGAAGTTTGGGATCCCCAGTGGAGGCCCTTTGAGGCCCAGATGGACTTCCGGCAGAATTTTACAAAACATCACAAGAATCATTGAATTTTCCACTGCTAGAAGTTATGAATGAAGTTATGTTAAAGAAGAGGATACCTAAATCATGGTCAGAAGCTTATATCACACTTGTTCCAAAAGAGGAGACCGATCCATTACAAATCAAGAATTATAGACCTATCTCCCTACTAAACGCAGATTATAAAATCTTTTCTTCAATATTGGCAGAAAGACTTAAAAAATATTTAAATAATTTTATCCATCCTGACCAAAATGGATTTCTTCCAAAGAGACAAATCAAAGACAGTAGGAGAGTAATGTTGGACACTTTGGAATACTACGAGGAACATCCTGAAAAACAAACGGCTTTGATATTTCTAGATGCACAGAAGGCATTTGATAATGTGAATTGGTGATTCATGTTATTACTGCTGGAACAGATGGGCTTTGCTAGAAAATTTATTCAAGCAATAGAAGCTATATATCATAAGCAGACGGCAAAGGTAATGATAGAGGAGAACTGACAGAATCTATCGATATAAGAAAAGGAACAAGACAAGGGTGCCCACTATCACCTTTGTTGTTTGTGTTAACTTTGGAAGTGCTAACAGAAATATTAGAGATGAAAAAAATATAAAAGGGATAAAAATTAAAAAGGAAGAATTTAAGTTGCAAGCATTTGCAGATGATCTGGTTTTTATCTTAGAAGACCCACTAAAAACAGCATCAAAATTGATAGAAAAGATAGAGACATATGGAAAGGTGGCTGGTTGGAAAATAAATAAAGATAAGACAAAGATGTTTGACAAAGAATATGCTATCAAGACAAAAGGAAGAATTGGCAGACCTATTGAAAATTTAGGTCACGAATAAGATCAAGTACTTGGGGATATACTTGACAGCAAGATGCAGTACACTAAAAGAGAATAATTATATCAAACTTAAACAGCAGATAGAGCCAAATTTGGCGAAATGGGAAAATTTACAACCGTCATTAATAGGGAGAATATCAACAATCAAGATGAACATTTTACCCAGAATTTTATATTTGTTTCAAACAATTCCAACTAGGCTTGGAAAAGACTACTTTGAAGATTTAAATAAAATTGTGTTGAAATATATATGGCAAGGTAAGAAAGCGAGAATAAAGTTAAAACTTTTGCAAGATGCTAGAATAAGAGGAGGATTTGGTTTGCCTAATTGGGAGTTGTATTACCAAGCTACAAATTTGATGTGGGTTAAGGAATGGATAACATTAAGAAATACTAGATTGTTGACATTAGAAGGACATGACCTGTTGTTGGGGTGGCATGCTTTTTTATGGTATAAAGGAACTAAAACACAGGGGTACTTTAGAAGACATTATATACGGGAGTCTCTGTGGTTACATTGGGAGAAGATTAAAAGATAATGTTATTTGAAAATTCCAGTCTGGCTATCGACTATTGAAGCATTTTCTTATCCTATAATATACAAAAAGGAACAAACAGTTAGATATGGTGAAATATTGAATGAAAAGGTTGAACTTAAATCTATACAAAAACTAGAGGAACAAAGTATAAAGATGAATTGGTTTTCATATGCGTAAATACATTCAAGGTATGATAAAGATTCTAAAACAGAAGGTTTCTATGATAAATTGACTGACTTAGATAAGATTTTGACAGGTACTGATGAAAAGGTGATTAAAAATTGTATGGATATTTATTAGAAATTAAACTAGAAGAAGAACAAGTTAAAGAAACTATGATTGCTTGGGGGAAGAATTTTGGATATGGGATTGATCTAGAGAAATGGCAAAAATTGTGATCTCAAAATTATAAAATGACAATGTCAACAGCATATAAAGAAAATTTGTATAAGATGTTTTACAGGTGGCACTTTCCCCCGACAAGAATAGCAAGAATGTTCAAGAATAAATCCGAAAAATGTTGGAAATGTCATCAGATACCTGGCTCACAATTTAATATGTGGTGGTTTTAAAAGGATGCTAAATAATATTTTAAAATCCACACGTGGTTGGAAAAAATGACAAAAAAGCATATAGATTTGAAACAGAGACTAGACTAGAATTAGACTGAAGATATAGTAAAGACTTGAAATACCTGATTAGAATGTAGAGCGGCTAGGATTGTATTGGCTAAAAATTGGAAAAATGAAAATACCATCACAGGAGGAAATCATTAAGAAAATATTGAATGTGCTGAAAATGTTCTAGAGAACAAGATGATAAACAATTTTATCAAATTTGGGATCTATTCTATCAGTGGTTAGACAATATAGACTTTTAGAAAATAATAAATATATAAAAATGTATTCATTTCTTATTATAAAGATCTGGAATGATACATCTGAATTGTCAAGAATCAAATTACAACACTTAATGATAGTCATAGGGTACAATTTGCAATCAAACATGAATGAATAAAAGTCAATATAAATGATTGATTAATAATGATATTAATGTAGTTACAGTTAATATATTGATGGGTGATAATATGAGATTATATACAATGTAATTATAATTGAAGACTATGAAATGGAATAGTGTTGAAATTATTTGTTTAAACCATGGCGGAAAAACTGTTCTTGTACTAGTTGTTATGGATGCAGATTCTTTGATGTGCTCTATGTTTTGTTTGTTAATCTTTGATTTTTAAAACCTTCAAATGGAGGAAGAAATGAATCTTATAGTCATGCCCTATACCTAGGCAGAAGGTGGAACTATATATATATATATATATATATATATATATATATACTGCCAAAGAGGCAATACAGGAGCTGAAAGCCCCCTACCTCTCTTATACACAAGAATTAGAGAGTAGACATTGGATGAGGCTCTCATAGGAAATAGTTGACAGCCATAGAAGTTAACAAAACAATACTTCAAAGCAGGAGGCAGTACTAGGCAATGAAGATCCAGAAAGTCTCTGGAATTGAAGTTTGGGATCCCCAGTGGAGGCCCTTTGAGAGCTGTATGCAACAAAATTTCATTTTAAAGTGACAGTAAAGTTATTCTAAGTCTAGCTGTCTTCAGATAAAGTGATAAAAGCCTTTGAAACACAAACTGCAGGTAACCCTCGACTTACAACCCCAACTGAGCCCAAAATTTATGTTGCTAAGTGCGACAGTTTTAACGAAGCTTTGTCCCATTTTAGGACCTTTCTTGGCACAGTTGTTAAGTGAATCAGTGCAGTTGTTAAGTTAGTAACACGGTTGTTAAATGAATCTGGTTTCCCCATTGACTTGGCTTGTCAGAAAAATAACATGAGCCCGGGACACTGCAACCGTCATAATTAAGAGTCAGTTGCCAAGCATCTGAGTTTTGATAACATTACCATAGGGCTGATGCAACGATCGTAAGTATGAAAAATGGTGATAAGTCACTTTTTTCTAGTGCCATTGTATCTTCAAACAGTCAATAAACAAATGGTTCTAAGTAGACGGCTGCCTCAGAGGTGATATTCAGCAGGTTCTGACCAGTTCTGGAGAATTGGTAGCAGAAATTTTGAGTAGTTTGGAGAACCGGCAAATATCACCTCTGACTGGCCCCGCCCCCATCTATTCTCTGCCTCCCGAGTCCCAGCTGATCGGCCGGGTCTTCTTTGGCTGCCCTGCACAGGAAAACATAGCTGGAAAGCAGGTTAGTGGGGTGGGGAGGGAATGGGAATCTGCAGTAACCTTCTCAGAGGTGGTCTTCAGCAGGTTCTGACCAGTTCTGGAGAACCGGTAGCGGAAATTTTGAATAGTTTGGAGAACAGGCAAATACCACCTCTGACTGGAGATTTTACAGTATCCTTCCCCTGCCACGCCCACCAAGCCACGCCCACAGAAAAAAATAATGAATCCCACCACTGATCTTTCTTCTGGAGTCGAGTGAGAATGGAGATTTTACGGTATTCTTCCCCTGCTACGCCCACCAAGCCACACCACGCCCACAAAACCGGTAGTGAAAAATTTTGAATCCCACCACTGGGCCACCTGTGCTTCCGTTTCCACTCTTGAAAACCTTCCCCTCCTTCCCCCAGACACAATTACACTGCTAAAATTAGATCATTTTCCAATTGAACTTTTGTGGGTAGTGTGATCTTGGGCCATGGGGTGCATGTGGAGTTATTATAAAGGAAAATGAGAATATATACAGGTAGTTCTCAACTTACAACAGTTCACTTACTGACAGTTCGAAGTTACAATGGCACTGGAAAACAGTTACTTATGACCGTTTTTCACACTTATGACCATAGCAGCATCCCCGTGGTCACACGATTTACATTTGGATGTTTGACAAACTGACTCATATTTATAATGGTTGCAGCGTCCTGGGGGTCATGGGATCTCCTTCTGCAACCTTCTGACAAGCGAAGTCAATGGGGAAATCAGATTCACATAACAACTGTGTTACTAAATTAACCACTGCACTGATTCACTTAACAAATGTGGCAAGAGAAGTTGTAGAATGGGGCAAGACTCACCAAAAAATGTCTCACTTAACAACATAATTGTTGGGATCAATCGTGGTCATAAGTAGAGGACTACCTGTAGTCTTATGCTGGTCCTACTCCTACCCTTCATCTTGCTAAAAATCCACCCAGGTGTAAGCAAAATCCTTAAATGAAAGCCCGCAGCCCCTTTTTGTAATGTCACTAACCTTCCAATGATCCAGGTGATCACATGAATAAATTGTGCCCCTACACTCTGGACAGGTTAACATCTTGCTTAGAACCATTTAGCGCTCCTCAACTCCCGTAAACCAAACAGCAACAACAGGGACCGAAAGTGATCTCCATGCCATGGAAATGCGGAAGGCTCCATTGGATATTGGGCATCTCCCATCCTGACCACATTACAAAGGACACCATTCGACAACATTTTGGTGTGGCATCAAATATAGAGAAGATGAGAGAAGGCCGGCTCCGCTGGTATGGACACGTCCAGAAAGCAGCACCTTCCACCGTGGCCAAGATGGCCTACCAACTATAAGTTAATGGCCAGCGACCTCGCAGGCGCCCAAAGCAAAAATGGCGAGACACCATCAACAAAGATATGCAAGCTGCGGGCCTGCACCCCAGAGATGCAGCCTGACTGTGCAAAGTGGCATTCAATGATCCGAAAAACGGACCCTGGACCTATGGGAATATGCTAGGAAGGAGAAGAACTCCCAAAAACCAAACAGTAGCGTCATATCTTACACCTCAGTTGCACAACAATCCCCAGCTCTCTGCTTCCATCATTTATTTCTTTGCGATGGTATCTTTAACCCTGCTACTTTTATTTTCTTAACAGTTTCTGACTTATTTCTCATGTTTTTGATTAGCAGACAGGGATTTCACATTCCCTTAAAATCTTTAAGGCAGTTTCATACACTTCTCTTTTTGATTTTAGGGGAAGGAGAACAAAGAGAAGGAAATCTGAACATGTGGTCAGTAGATCTGTCGGAAAGAAGCAGACAGTAAAAAAGTAGAAAAAAATAAAAAACTTATTGGAAAAAGAAAGAAAGAAAGAAAGAAAGAAAGAAAGAAAGAAAGAAAGAAAAAAAAGAAAGAAAGAAAGAAAGAAAGAAAGAAAGAAAGAAAGAAAGAAAGAAAGAAAGAAAGAAAGAAAGAAAGAAAGAAAGAAAGAAAGAAGCAAATCGAGAAGCCATATTAGATTTCTGAAAGAGAAATCACAGTATATTATACTTAACAAAGAGCTCCAATTCTAAGCACGTTTCCCCTCTGAATTCGGTCATGCTCATTGTGATGTGTTAATTTTCAAGTGAGCATGCTTTTTGGACTGTGACCTTGTTTTAATTGTTACAATTTGAACATGAAACGTGTCCTTCCTTAAGTAAGTCTAGAGTAGAAAAGTGGAAGAATCAACTTCTTATTGTGAGAGATTAGGTAATTTCCCGAGTTCATCTAAAGAAGACATTGTGCCTACCTTCTTACGTCAAACACTTGCCTTTTAATCTGATATCTCAAAGAATCCTGCATGCAGTTCTATCCAGGGGTGGGCTGCTGAGTGTTCGCAGGGGGTTCGGGAGAGCCCCTAGCTAAGATTCTGTGCAGTTCGGAAAACCCCCAAATCCCACTCCTGGCTGGCCCCGCCCCACCCACCCATCCCCTCCCAGGAGTTTCCACGTGGCCCATTTTGGATGTAGGTAAATGCAGGGCGCATGTGGAGGCTCAGGGAGAGCCAAAAAAGGCCTCCTGGAAGTTCAGGAAGGCAGGAAATGGGCTGGTTCCGGCTTCCAGAGAGCCCCCGGAGCCTGGGGAGGCTGTTTTTGCCCTCCCAGAGGCTCAAGGAAAGCGTCCAGAGCCAGGGGAGGGCAAATGCTCCCCCCCCCGCCATGGTGCAGAATGCCAACTAGGCCACGCCCACCCAACAACCTAGCAGAGAACCCGTTGCTAAAATTTTTGAACCCCACCCCTGGTTATATCTGTGGTGTGTGTGTGTGTGTGTGTGTGTGTGTGTTTAAAAAAATTCAAGATAGCAGCTATCGCTGTGTGATCAAAGCCCGCAAATTTTGATCGTGTAATCGTGGCTGCCATTTTGAGTGTTTGCCCCACATTGCTGATATTAAAATTTTAATGCCAAACCTCAGCCATTTACATTACATTTTCTTAAAATTTAAACAGCTACAGGGAAAATAAGAATGAAGGGGCAAAGTACAGAATATATACTTCTGCAGTCAGAAACACGGCGTCTTCATCCTTCTGGCACAATACTGAACCTGATAGTACCATTGCCTCTGCCAGCAGTACAGAGCGTTCAAATATTTGTTCATTGGGAAAGAGCGGATATGCAGCCCGGGCCATAGCAGACCACTGCTGCTCATCCCTGATGGTTTGTTTATTAGTATAGGTCCAACCTGAAATTATCTTACAAAGAGCCAAGCACTATTAATTTATCTATGTGCTGCTTGCATGCTATGGAAAGTATATTTGAAAAGTCCTCATTTGTCATATTTATATCATGCTTTTCTTCTGGGGGGTTCAAGATAATGTGTGTGGGAGCTTCCCCTCATTTGTTCCTGAGGACAAAAGATAGGTTGGGCTGAGAGATAATGACTAGTCCAAAGTCATTCTGTGAGCTCCATGGTCTCAGGGATCCAATCCAAAACCCCTAATCACTGCCAAAGTTGCTTAATGATTTCCAGACTTCTTTTGTTTTGCTCCTATCCTTTATGACTGCTTTCACATATGTGCTGAAGAAAGGAGTGGCAAGAGAAAGCAAAGGGAAAGAAAAATAGAACAATAAATTTCCCTTTGTCCTAGAAAACTGAACAAATAGGGCTTTTAGTCTAAGTCAGGGGTGTCCAACCTTGGCAACTTTAAGACTTGTGGACTTCAACTCCCAGAATTCCTCAGCCAGCTTTGCTGGCTGAGGAATTCTGGGAGTTGAAGTCCACAAGTCTTAAAGTTGCCAAGGTTGGACACCCCTGGTCTAAGTTATCTTTGTACGCCTGGAAGGCTCTGAGAAGGAAGAAAGATGATCAATATTGTGCTGAATAGCTATACCTATTTATCTTCATCATCGTTATCACTATCATCACCATTATCATCACCACTGTCATCACTATCATTTTATTATGGTCTTTAACCAGCAAAATTAACGTAGTTAGTAGTTAGAGGAGATCACCACAAAATATTCTACAGAATAGACTGGGATATTTTTTTTTAACATCTTGGAAGAAGGCAATAGCAAACCATGTCCATATTCTGGACCAGAAAACTACATGGATGATTCCATCAAATCATCAGCAGTCAAGCTCACATTGAAATAGACTTTATTCTTCAAGAGCATTTTCTTCAAACAAATCCATAAAGCAAATTGACTTTAGATTAGGCTGTACATTGAGAGATGCTACTAATTATTTCAGGCTTTATAGTTAAAAAATATTTTTTCCCAACAACATATAGACATCTCTCTGTGGGGGCCCCTTCTTTTATAGCCAGTAAACAATCATAGCAAGTAACACTTATAATTGGAACATTTTTGTTTCTTTCTTCTTATGAACTCTCCTGAGCTTTTATGGTTCATAAAATTGATGAGCAGTAAAAATGGAAAAGTGTTTTAATTTTAGTGCATTGACAACAGAATTCCTGGATGCATTTGTTATAATGAAGTCTTTGCCAGCCTCAGTGAATTCAACAGAAGGATTGCAGTATACATTTAGAGTTGTGATATCATTCCTTAATGTTTTCCATTTAATGTATCCAACCCTTATAAATTATTTGGTAAACCAATGAATTGTTTCCATTATTTCCTGTGGTCTAAATCCTGTGGATTTGTTGACACAAGTTGACTTGACACATTAAATGTATTCCATATATTTTTAGTATTCTTTGTCCCTTTTTCTAGTCCCTCTTCCACTTCCTATTATTATCTCAGTATTGTTCTATTGTTGTTATTGGGGTTCATTGTTGGCCCAATACTGAGATTCAGTGTTGGGTTAATGCTCATTCAAGAAGACGTGGTAGAACCTGACACATTGTTTTCAAAATGTAATTGTTTTCCCATTTTCTCTCCTTCCTAGTTCTCTTCCATTCAATGAGTCTCTTCCATCTGAAATATCAATTTCAGGCAAGGATGGGAAAATGGGTAGACATCTTGGAGATGCTTTTCTTATGCTTTGGAGAAGCAGTTAGAGAGCACATGACAAGGAAGTACAGAAAAGATTGAGAACAATATTACAATAATGAAAACACAATTAAAATATGAGGTTTGTATTTTGTGATATTGTAGGGATGGCAGTTGTCTGGATTTACTTTTGGGTGAGTTCTCTGGGGAACATTGGCTTTCTCATTCTTCTGATACACCAGGCAGCCTCTTGCACTGCCAGACAAACTGTCCTAGATCAATAGAAATTCAGAATTTATTTCCAAGATAGTAAAAAAACGAGGAGGTGTTTGTTAACATCTTTTCAGACTAACAGATTTTATTAAAAGGCATTAGCTTTTCATGAACTGGAGCTCACTTCACCAAATCCAATGATGAATTATTTAAATTGGGCTGGAAAGGATGTAGGAAAAAGACAGTTTTGTTGTCAGATGCAGGTTACACACAAGAGAGCTTACATACAAGAGAGCTTCCATATGCTATATCAATTAACAATTGTGATGCACTAAGTGACTTTCTGAAATAAACTGAAATTTCCGTGTTTCTAAGTTAATTCATCTAGCAGTCTCTAACTTGTAATGATGAAGTTTCTTTAGTCTAAAATTGCTAATTGGAGGTCTGTAATGGAGATCTGTAATGAAATGCTCCATTATCTTTGTCCTTGTTTTGAGTCTCTACATCAAATTTGTATTTTTTTTTCTTGTTCGTGGAATCCAGAGGGTCATTGTTGGCAGATGATGGCATACATCACATTAGAGGAAAAGCAGGAGCTTCTAATCTTGTGAAGTTGTTGAAGAAGCAACCTAGAGCTAAGGAGAAATTTCTGACAGTTGCAATAATTAACCAGTGGAACAACTTGCCTCCAGAAGTTGTGAATGCGTCAAGACTGGAAGTTTTTAACAAGAGATTGGACAGCCATTTATCTGAAATGGTATAGGGTTTCCTGCTTGGGCAGGGGGTTGGACTAGGAGGCCTCTAAGGTCCCTTCCAATTCTGTTCTTTTGTGGCTGCTGCTAATGTCAATGTGGGAGAAAAATAGAACTTTGCATTTATAAAGAAAGCTCAATGCACAGATACAGTAGTCCTCAACTTATAGCCATTCATTTAGTGACCGTTCAAAGTTACAATAGCACTAAAAAAGTAACTTATGACCAGTTTTCACACTTATGCAGCATCCCTATGGTCACGTTATCAAAATTCAGGCCCTTGGCAACTGGCATCCCAACGGTGCTTTTTCAGGAGGCAACTGGACTTTCTTATTTTTCTTTGAAGATGTTTCGCTTCCCATCCAAGAAGCTTCTTCAGCTCTGACTGAGGAAACTTCTTGGATAAGAAGGGAAATGCCTTCAAAGAAAAACAAGAAAATCCTATTGCCTCCTGAAAAAGCATCTTTCGGACAAGCATGACCTGAATGACTGAGAGTCTCCGTAGACATTTGGCAACTGGCATGCAGTTGCAGGTTCATGTGATCATCTTTTGTAACCTTTTCCCCACCTGGCTTCCAACAAGCAAAGTCAAGATTCATTTAACAATCGTATGATTCACTTAAGAACTTCAGTGATTCGCTTAACAACTGTGACAAAAATGATCATACCATGGAGCACAACTCACTTAATTGTCTTGTTTAGGAATGGAAATTTTGGGCTCCTTTGTGATTGTAAGTTGAGGACTATTTGGACTTGGCAAAATTAGGGTTGTGTTTTAGAAGACAGAATCAAAGTGTGCATTGCCCCTTGTACAAGTATGGCCTGCAGGCATCCCCCTGAAACTTCAAGGATGTAAACCTGGTCTAACTAAACCACTGGTTTTATGTGGCTTGCTAATCATAGAAGTGGATACTCAAAAACAGTCTTTTTTTTTTCTTGGAGATATTCTTCTCCGTGTCCCTGAACATCATTCTGAATCCTTTTAAAATGTATTGCTCAGCTGGTAATCCTGAGTCTTTGTAATATGACATTTTCTAATCTGAAACCAATGAAGCTTCTTCAAAATAATTAAGTACTGGCAGAATTTTAGCTCTTGAGACTAAAGAGACTCTAAACTTATTAGCAAAGTAAAATTGCAGGTGAATGAAGGTCTCTTTGGTGTTTTTCCTTTTATGAATCAAAAAAATCTATTTTGCCTTCTGTTATTGTTTTCAGTTAAGATTCTATTAAGGGAGGCACAGATTCAATTCCCAAAGAATTAAGTAGCTCTTGAACACTGAACATAAAATGGACCATTGATTTCCCATAATATACCAATGAATATTTAACAAAGTAAACCTCTCAGGCTGATCAAAAAGCTAATGGCCTGGAGAAAAAACTAATTTATGTGGCTTTTGAGAGCTACAATTATTCATGTTCTGGGATTACATAAAATTAAATGCAGATTTATCCTTACATTTTCAGTTGCAGCTAAAAGAAAATGAGAAGTTTTGCTTGCATGTAAGTAAAACCTTTGCTTGAATGTATAATTAATGGCATTTTGCATTCTATAAAATAATCCATCTTTTCCAGTCTTTTCCAGATTCCCCAATCTGATGTTGTCTGGCTGTTTTGCAATTATATTGATTTGTCAATATGGTACATAGGAAGTGAACCAAATGGGGGGGAATCTTGGTTTTCATTATGAGTTACCCCAATATCTTTTACAACTGTGCAAATAAGCCAGATTGTTTCAGTAGTTCAGAGGTTAATATTTGGTTGAAGCACAAAATTGAGATTAATTGCACTCACAGTCTTCCTTGCAGTCTCATTGAAAGAGGTGATGGGAGATCTGATCTTGAGTATGTGAATTTAAATCAGAGTTTAATATACGCTTGAACCTAAATACTTTCTGCAGTTCCAAGAAACAGTGAAGAGATAAAAGAATTACATTATACATAAAGTATTTTTTTTCCAAAAAATTTATTAATTTTTAAAAAACAAACATACAGACCAAACACAAAACATAAAAACATAAAACATCTTTTTTGAAAGCAGCTTGATCCTGGGTTACATCTCTTCGTACAGACATAAATTCAAATTCATGCTCACTTTTATATACCATTCCATATCTTATTACCATTCTAAATTTTCTATATAGCTTCTCCCCTCTTTTCACTCTCTTAATTCTATTTTATTTATTTCATCTCAATTTAAATCATTATACTTAAATCCTTTGTCTGTCCTGTTTCAACTGTCTATTATCTTTTCTCATTAACACAAAATTTATCCTGTAATCACTGATTGGAGTATGACGCCTTTATATCTTTCCCCTAAATTTATAACACTTAATATAATACATAACTTCCATTCGGATTCTGCTTAGTACATTCTAAAGCTACACACTATATTTTAAAAAAAGAAAAAATTATAAATATATAATATAATTAAAACAACAATCCATACCAGTTAAACTCTATCGTTAAAATTAATATTCATTTAAATCTTAAACATTTTACACATTCCTTTTCAAATAGGTATCATGCTTCTATGGGAACAGTTATAAATTTTACGTAGTTACTTCCCCCCCCCCCATTTCACTTATATTTTAAAACATTATGTAATTAAAATGTTCCCATTCCTTTTTAATTCAATTCTCTCATATTTCATTTCATTTATTTTGTTAAAAAAAAAAGTTTCACTAAGTTACATTGAATATTTTATCCCATTTTATAATCATACACATAAAGTATTTTTAAATAAAAAGTTAAAGGTTCCCCTTGCACATACGTGCTAGTTTTCAGCCCTAGGGGGCGATACTCATCTCCTTTACAAAGCTGTCTGAAAATGTCTCCCTGGTCATGTGACCGGCATAACTAAATGCCAAAGGCGCACGGAATGCTGTTTTCTTCCCACCAAATTGGTCCCTATTTTTCTACTTGCATTTGTTACAGGCTTTCAAACTGCTAGGTTGGCAGAAGCTGGGACAAGTAACGGGAGCTCACTCTGTTATGCAGGGCTAGGGATCTGAACCACCAAACTGCCGAACCTTTCTGATCGACAAGCTCAGCGTCTTAGCCACTGAGCCACCGCGTCCCTTTATTTTTATTTAATTTAATTTTTATTTTTAAATAGAGAGCTTCAAATGCTGCCTTAAAACCTCATGTGGTTTTTTAACTGCATAGTTAATTCAAATAGTACTTAATTAAATACTGCTCTATTTGATCAATTAATCTCTGCACTGCTTAACCAACATGGTTAATATAGAAAAAATTATTGGTGACTATCATTCTTTTGGGTTTGCTTTTATTTCATTAAAATTTCCCAGTCAGCTGTTCACTGTGCTTCCCTCATATATAATTATTATTTCAGTCGGTAATAATGAAGAGATATCCGGCCCAGTCAGCATTGCAAATGAAGACAAAATATTTTCCCAGAACAGTCTGATTTTATTGCATTCCATAGTCAAGTGTGCCAGCCATCTGTTCCACAGCCGTTTGGGTGAATATGGTCCCATTCACATTCTATCACTCTATCTGGCTGATAATAGAAGGTGCTTTTTCAATTGTGACATACATATTTGTCATATAGAATGAATCTATAGGTCCTCTGAAGTCATTTAAAATCTGTAGCCTAAAAATAAAAATTACTGAAAAAATAAAATAAAATCACTAGCCTAGATATCCATGAATGTTTTTCTTTCTCCTTCTCAACAAGAAAATTCACGTGCCTTCCAGCCAGTGTAGTTTTTACTGTATGGATTCATTTACGCAGAAACTGATATTTGAAATAAAGGTTCTTGGCAGACATTGTTTTTAGATTTAGGTTTTGGTTTTGTGTAGACAACAGGTGTTGAGTTTAAATAGAGAAAAAAGCTTTCACCCGAACACCTGTGTTGTAAATAGCAATAGCACTTAGACCAGTGGTGGGATTCAATTTTTTTTACTACTGGTTCTGTGGGCTTGGCTTTCTGGGTGTGGCAGGGGAAGGATACTGCAAAATCTCCATTCCCTCCCCACTCCTGGGGGAAGGTTACTGCAAATCCCATTCCCTCCCACCCCACTAACCTGCTTTCCAGATCCGTTCTCCTGTGCAGGGCAACCAAAGAAGACCCAGCCCACTAGCTGAGATTCAGGAGGAAGAGAATAGATGAGGACAGAGCCAGTCAGAGGTGGTATTTGCCAGTTCTCTGAACTACTCAGAACTTAAAACTGTTATTTCAAATAGCAAAAATATTTAAAGACATTAAAGGCATTGTTAACTATCTTGGGACTGACTGAGCACACTTATTCAGGACAATATAAATGGCTGATAACTGTGGTTTTCCCCTTCTCCTCCCTTTGCAAATTTCTCCAGTGAATCATGTAAAGAAAACAATAAAATGCTCAGAAGTAACAAAATGCAGATTCTGGTAGTAGCACTGCAACCCAGATGCACAGGGTGCTAGTCTACAATAGTCTGGCTACACAAACAATCCTTCATTATTGTGTTTTCAAGTCAACAGGGATCCTCTCTTTGAAGTTCATATGATTGTTAATTCCAAGAAAGTCCTTCTTAACCAATGTCAAAGCTGTTGAAATTATCGTGCCTATTGTGAGTACTGTTCTCTATTCTGTTCTGTGGAAGTTTATTATACTGCTGGCTGAAGTACATGACTCTAATTTCTCTTTTCAGGATCATAAGGAAAAGGTGCCCTTTATTCTTAAAATATGTCTCTTGGTTCCGGTATCATTTGTCAAATACTTCCTGTTGAATTTCTTCTGTTTGCAGGACTAAGAGTGATTGAAGGCAACATTTGTCTTGTCCAGGAACTCCTTAACCTCGGACTGCAGCCCAATAAAGAAATTCTAGAAATCAATGTCTTCCTGCCATACAAACACTCTTGTTTATTAACGCCTGCGATGTTTTACATGAAACCGCTTTTTCTGAGCTAAAGACGCCATAAGCTGTCCTTTATGATTTATTGGAAGCTCAGCCTATTAGTTTCATGGTGGAATGCCCTCATTTGAATGGTTGGAAGCAAATGTAGGCTGGACTTGTGCGTTCTGTTGAAATTAGAGTGGTGATTTTTTTTCTCATGGCGGTGGTCTGGGGGTGTTGAAGCATAGCAGCAGAACTCTGCTTTGCAAGAAGAAGTGCCCACCTTCAGCCCTAGGAAACCTCCATGCAGGGTTCCCCCTACCGGTGGTCTAATTTGCACAAAGACAGCCAACTGCAATTCCAAGTATCTTTACAAGCATCCCATCATATGTTGTATCCAGGGTGTTAGGAATCTCTCCACCAATTAGTTGGGTTGGCAATATATAAACCAACAATGCATGTTTGTAGCTTTAAGACAAAATCACTGTATTGATTTATACTATATTCCGATTGGTTGATTATATTGCAAACTACCATAAGAGGGAGCTAGAGATCATAGCTTGCTCTCTCTTACATTCTGTATCTCTGACATGCTGTTGCTATCTAAGGCTCTCTTTTGTATTTATGCTGTGCTTATACTTTGATATCTTTGTTTACTGTAAATGACAAAGGCAACCGGTAAGAAGACTTTGTCATTGGATATTCTTTAGACTGTTAAATGTATATGACTTGGACCGTTTATTGGACTGTGCTATTTCTTAAAGTAAACTTTAACTCAATTTAGTGTATCTGTGTGTGGCTGAATAATTATTCATAACTACTCTCATAAACGTTTCCATGTGCATATCCATGTTACTCAAGGGTTATTCTGTACATATCATAACACAGGGGTGGGCTGCTGGGGGTCCACCCGGGTTCGGGAGATCCTCTAGTTAAGATTCTGCACAGTTCGGAGAACCCTCAAATCCATCTCCTGGCTGGCCTTGCCCACCCCACCCCACCCCTCCCAGGAGTCCCCACGTGGCCCATTTTGGATGCAGGTAAGTGCAGGGTGTGCACGGAAGCTCGGGAAGGGCAAAAAACACCCCTCCTGGAAGTTTGGGAAGTTCAGGAAGGAAATGGGCCCATTTCTGGCTTCCAGAGAGCCTCCGGAGCCCGGGAAGGGCAAAAACACCCTCCCCTGCCATGGTACAGGATGCTGAATAGGCCACACCCACCATGGCCACACCCACCCAGCAACTGGGGAGAGAACTCATTGCTAGAATTTTTGATGCCCACCCCTGGTTGTCTTCTCTTGTTCCTGTAGCTAGAGCACCTTGTAAAATCCGGTAGAGGCTCTTTTTTGCTTCTCTCTGCTAGAACCGTGCAGGGCTTTGGATGCCAAGACCAAAATAAATACTTCAAGGCATGCACACGTCACGGGTCTGCAGCTCCTTAACCTAAACACCTCTTTTCGTAGGAAGAGACCAGCTGAATTAAGGCTTTGCATTCCGATGCCACTCGAGTCTTCCTGCATGCACCAAAGCATGCTTGCCTTGGACTCCAGAATCGCCCCATTGCTGCCCCACAGAAGGGGTGGAATGTAATCCATGGACATTTACATTGAGCTGGTGTTTGATATTGGGAATTAAGCTTTGAAATTCTTCTTTGGCCAGGGAGCAACATCAAACACAATACAGGTAGCCCTTGACTTATGACCACAGTTGAGTCCCAAATTTCCGTTGTTCAGTGAGTTTTGCCCCATCGTGCGACCTTTCTTACCATAGCTGTTAAGCGAATCACTGCAATTGATAAGTTAGCAACCCGTTGTTAAGTGAATCTGGCTTCCCCATGGACTTTGCTTGTCAAAAGGTAGCAAAAGGGGACACAGCAACCGTCCTAACTATGAACCAGTTGCCCAAGCATCTGAATTTTAATCACATGATCCTAAAGATGCTACAAAGGTTGTAACTATGATAAACGGTCATAAGTCACTTTTTTTAGTGCCATTGTAACTTTGAACGGTCACTAAATGAACTGTTGTAAGTCAAGGACTAGGTGTATTCCATATTCCTGGATTACTTTCATGACCAGTAATTCCAGTTCACCCGTATGCAGTGAACCTGTGATCACACAAGATCTAGTAGGGAGACTATTTGATGTGAATAGTTAAATCAATTCAAGACTGGATTGAGAGGAAGTTGAGCTGTAGCCAAGGTTTTTAAATCTAAATTCACCTGACCCGATCAGCTGTGTTAAACAACTATGTTTATGCAAACACAAAGGGGAAGATGTCATGGAAAAATAATCGTCTCTTACTAGAACAAACCAAAATCCTAAAATGGCAAAAAAAAGGGGGGTCTGTTCTAGGATTCTTCCCCCCCTTTTCATTCTGTTTTTCATCTTTCACAGGCATGGGGTGGGAAATGGAATTTGAAGAAAATGAGCAAGGGAAGATCATTCTTTTTTTATTCCATCTGCAGGGTTGTTAACTTCAATTGAGCCACTGTAACTTTTTAATTAAAAAAAAAAAGACAGGAAATAATAGCCTTGCACTGCAGCTGTCATTCAGCCACTGTTAGAATCCTGAAAATAGATACTCTGCGTTTCACTGGATATTGGAGATAGTGCCAGAGCACGAGTATAAAACTTTTTCCCCATTAAAGCAGCTTTCTGGATCAGCTATGTGATTAGTACACAGCCGCACATTGATTCTTTACTGGAAAAAAAATCTGAGTTTAAGTTGGCTGCCTCAGATAGACAGCTTGCAAATGTGTGTTAACAGAGCATTTCGCACCACTGTGACACACTTATGCAAAACATTCCAATTTTGTATTGCTTAGCCTGGAAAGTCCATTCGCTGCTATGAAGTAACCAATAAATAAAACTGGCACCAGCCCCTTCCCTGTGCCAAAGCTTTTTTTAGTGCATTTGCTTATATCTCCCATCATCTCCAGAAGGCACAATTGTGTTAGCTTGACATGGTGAGGGTGGTAGCCCATCATACGTCGGAGGCATCAGGATAGGGGAAACTGATCGACCTTGTGCACTAATTCTGAAAATGTGAGCAATATGATTGAACATTGATAAAACATATCATGATTTATGCAAGGATATGAACCTTATTTTATAAGATTGTGGACATAGGGGTTTTGTATGATCACAACAGCTCTGTCCTGGAGCTGGAATGAGGAGGTGAGCGGTATGTTCTGTTCTGGTACTTGACCCAATTGATGGACATATGAAGGATTATTCTCAGCGCACCTGCACGAAAGCTCATCATAAGCATTTTCTATTCCCTTTTAGTATCTCAGCCGAGGAAGCCTTGGTGATAATAAGATATTCTTATTAGGCAGCTGGAAATAAGATTATGTGTGGCTGATAATTAATTAATCAATCAAAGAAAGCTAGCTGTTTGGTTTACGTGGCAACTAGGGTAGCATCACAAATCTATTTTCAGCCTCTTGACAAACTTGATCTTATCTTTATCTAAAGTTCCATCATTTGCAAGTCTACAACCATTGTATACAATCTTAATCCCAAACTCTTCAACAGCTTCACATCTGGAGAAGTTTTATCAGGAAATCAACCCAATGAAGCCAGATAGTCTGAAGCTACCAAAGGTCTCTAAATATCAGTATTGGAAAGCAAAACTGATGTTTACTAAGAATTCCAGGTCACTGCTGCGGGTCAAACCTCAAATCAAGAGCCGGGAACGGCTCAGAAATACCCACAATACAGCTGAAACACACCAAAGTTAAAAGCACTGTGTCTGTTCTCTTCCTGCAGAGAGAAGTTCCTATCTAGAAGCGTTACCAAGTTCCAATTTTTTCTTTCACTGTTGCAAAACATTGAGTATTATGGATTCAGGGGAATCAAACATGATGCCATATAAATAAATTGGGTTGCCAGTGATGGGGGAAGCAATTGCTTCAACCAGGAATTATGGCATTCCTTTCAATCCCCATTCTTTTTTTTTTTTCAAATATTATATAACAAATCCCAGGATCCAGGTTAGCGGGGAGAATTTTTTAAAAAATCAAGATGTTGATGCAGTTGAAGCCTTGCACCTTTTTAACATGTGACACATGCATAACACATGTTAAAAGTGGGCAGGGTATAATCACACACACCTGCCATCTTGACTTTTTTTGACAATCTTCACTCCATCCCAGGACACTTTGCTAGCAGCTGAAGTCTGGCTCTTAATCTCATGTGTTCAAATAATAAGAACGCTATAATAGCTGAGCTACGCAAACAATTTAGTCCTCCCTTAGTCATTGGTTAAGGAGAGAATGTTTATTATTTTAAAAAAAATCTTCAAATGTGTTTAGTATTTTTTTTTTGAATACATGCCTTGCCATGATTATTAACTAATTAATTAATTAAGCTGAACCCCTGGTAGTTCTATGAGCAATTGTAGAATTATAGAAAAATGTCTTATTTTTCCCTAATTTCCTGTGCTTAACTTTAGCCCTAGAATTTCCTTTCAAGTACTGAAGAGGCCGAATCCTTTAAACTCGAACATTCATTCCGAATGAATATTTCACTTTGTACTTACTCTTGATTGGATTACTGGGTTTGTTGAAGTACAGGTGATTAAATACACTGTCACTGACCAGGTTCAGACAACATACTGGGTTAACCTCAAAATCAAACAAAGACCATGATGGCAGCTGTGATGGGTGAACCAGGCCTGTGTGTGTGAGAGAGAGAGAGAGAGAAAGAGAATTAGGCTACCCCCAATCGAATTGTCTGAACACAATGTAGGCCAGAGTGCAACTTGCTTTTGAAAGACAGGTAGGAGATTCAGTGTTTACTCTGATCATTGGAACAAAATAACCGTGTCAGATAAAGAAAGAACTGCCCCGACAGCTAGTATGAACCTGCTTTCAGCTTTCATAGCATCATCCTCCCGCCTCCCTTGGTTCACTCCAGACTAACCTGTCAAACCACTTTTCACAGGTAACCTCCAGCCCTGGGTATAATTGAAGAGAAAAGTCATAGCGTTGCTGCCATCTATAGACAGGAGAGAGTTTTAAACAAAGCCAGATTTAAGGTTGCGAGAATATATTTATCTGTACTTCTATACTATACCTATACTTCTATATTTATCTTTACAGAATTTCCTATGCTGTTTTACTAGAATTCTGTGATAAACCAAGCAGAACTGATTAAAAAAAAAATCTCCTTAGGGCAGGAATGGGTAAGTATGGCAACTTTATGACTTTGGCTCCCAGAATTCCTGAGCCAGCTGGAGTTCAAAGGTCGTAAAGGTGCCCTACTTGCCCACCCCTGCCTCAGAGTGAAAGAATCATAGTTATTGAGCATCAGAAGTAAACAAAGCAAAAGTTCTTCACATAAAACTTTGTTATTGGATGCCAGAAACTTTGTCCAAGTAGCATAATTGAGGCAGGGAAGATCATTTTACTACTCTTTACTAAACAAGTACAAGTCAAAAATCCTTAATAACTTCTCACCTATGACCCAGCAGTCCTTCAGGAGAATTAGAGCTATTTCCTCCACTGGCAAGAAAGTTATCGTGGCGTTAGGATTTGATATAAGACAAAAACCATTTTGCTTTGATGACAGACTCTCTAACAAGGTTTGCAAAGCATGATTTCTTTGGCTCTTCAGTAACTCTTAGGCAATTTCCTTACTAGTGATTGATGGATTAACAACTTCTAACAATCATTAGCACTAATGAAAACAGAGTCGGAGCAGCTTTGACAATCATTTTGTGACACCAGAAGACAGTATGAGCTGTCCTCACTATGAGCCATCTTTAACTGCAGCACAAGCACGCCTTAACAAGCACATTTTCCTGCTGCACACTCATGATATTGCCTTCATCTGAATCCCAGCCCCATACCCTGATGCACTTTTAAGTTCTTCTTAGCTATATCAGTGTTAGAACAGTGTTCTTGTTCTTATACTGCAACAGATTTTGCTATGGGTATAACCAGTGGTGGTATTCAATTTTTTTTTATTACCGGTTCTGTGGGCATGGCATGGCATGGTGGGCGTGACAGGGGAAGGATACTGTAAAATCCCCATTCCCTCCCCACCCCACTAACCTGCTGTCCAGCTCTGTTCTCCTGTGCAGGGCAACAAAAGAAGACCCAACCAATCATCTGGGACTCTGATCAGCTGGGTCTCAGGAGACAAATAGATTGGGGGGCGGGCGGAGGCAACCAGAGGTGGTATTTACCAGTTCTCCAAACCACTCAAAACTTCCTCTATCGGTTCTCCAGAACCTGTCAGAAGTGGCTGAATACCACCTCTGGTATAAAGTGATGTGCTTTATCAACTATTTTGTTGGTAGAATGATTAGGTGACCTCTGGGTGTGGGATCTTATTTTAGAATGGAATGGAATGGAATGGAATGGAATGGAATAGAATAGAATAGAATAGAATAGAATAAATCTGGAAGGGACCTTGGAGGTCTTCTAGTCCAGCCCCCTGGTCAAGCAGGAGAACCTATACCATTTCAGACAAGTGCCTGTCCAGTCTCTTCTTAAAAACCTCCAGTGACGGAGCATCCACAATTTCTGGAGGGAAGCTGTTCCACTGGTTAATTGTCCTCACTGTTCGGAAGTTTCTCCCTAACTCCAAGTTGCTTCTCTCTTTCATTAGGTTCCACCCATTGTTTCTTGTCCTGCCCTCTGGTGCTTTGGAGAATAACTTGACTCCATGTGGCAGCCATTCAAATGCTGGAATACTGCTATCATGTCACTCCTAATTCTTCTTTTCTTTAGATGAGTCAAACTCAAAACCTGAAGCCGTTCTTCCTATGGGACACTTTAGATTGATGCTAACCCAATCCTTCTCCTCTTGCAACCATCTTTAAGTCCATTCTGCTCTGGGTATTAGCACAGCCTGGTATGCTTATCCTTGCCTTATAGCAGGGGTGTCCAACCTTTCACCTTCCCTGGGCCACATTAGAAGATGAAAATTTGGTTTGGGCCGCACATATAATAAATTGTTATAAAATAATTATATTATAAAATTATATAATAAATTATAAATTATTTTTATTATTTATTATTAATTATTTATTAAAAGTTATTTATTGTTTATAAAAATTATTATTTATAAAAATTATTATTTATTTTGCCGGGTTGGGGGGGCGGCGGCAGGGTGGGGGGCAGAGGTGGGGGGGCGGCGGCGGCAGCGAGGGCAGAAGCGGCAGTGGGGCAGAAGCGGCAGTGGGGCAGAAGCGGCGGCGGGGCAGAAGCGGCGGCGAGGGCAGAAGCGGCGGGGGCAGAAGCGGCGGCGGGGCAGAAGCGGCGACGGTGGGGGCAGAAGCGGCGGCGGCGGGGCAGAAGCGGCAGCGGCGGGGGGGGGCGGCGGTGGCAGCAGAAGAGGCGGCGGCGGGGTAAGCTGGTTCTGGCCATGGCCCCCAACTTTTTTTTTTAAAACAAGTTTTATTAATTTTTAAAACACACAAATTATCATCATTCATTACATGTTTAAACCTTTTTTCATTGTAAATTTAACAAGTCAGATAAATTATGATTCTATTTTAAACCATTTCCATATAACATACAAAAACCTCTTATTCAATTTCTCTTTACTTCTCTTTACTCTTATTCAATATTATTATTATTATTTCATCTATTTCTTTCTGACTTAGTTACCATTATTCTCATTCTATATTTCTGCAAGCTTTTACTAATTCTCCCCCCCAAAAAAACATATACACACAACACACAAAACATAAAAAAAATCTTTTTGGAAAGTAACTTGGACCTAGGTATCTCTCTTCATGGACTTCAATTATCTTCATGCTCATCTTACATATCATTACTTATTTTATTTACCATTCTGAGTCTTCTATATTAACTTCTCCACATATTTCACTCTTCTTAATTCTATCTTAATTAATCATCTTAGTTTGAATCATTATATTTGTATCTTTTGTCCATTTTTTATCGTCCCTTTGTCTCATTCCTTATAAAAAGAAAAAAATAAGTTTCTCCTGAAATCATTAATCAGAGTATGATGCCTTTCTATCTCCCCTAAATTAATCAAATTAACCTTTAAGATAACATCCAATACCCAATCCGATTTTGCTTGGTACATTCTATCTAACTAGTACATCCAAAATATTTAAATACATAATTAGACAATAAATCCAAATATTAAAAACAAATACTATAATAAAAATTTTATAATAACATCAATACCATAATCTTATTAAACTCTTTAATTAAAACAGTATTCTAAACCTCCCTATTATTAAATTTTAAAGCCTATCATTATTAAACATTTTAACATTTTAATCTCTTATCAACTCTTAAACCATTACAATACTACCATCTCATCTTATGTACCTTGCAAAATCTTTTGAAAAAATTATACTTTATCCATTATCCATAAAAATTCCTTTTTTATTTAATTTCAAAACATTGTAGCTTTTTCTCCACCTTTTCCCTTTCTTTCTTCTCCCAACAAACCTTTCTACCCCCCTTCTTCTAGCCTCTGCCTTACTGGCTTCCCTTCTCTGTCGTGTTCCTTTTCCCTTTTGTTTACTGTCATCATATTGATTTTGCACCTTATTTTTCCCTTTCTTAAATGTTTTTTTAGATCTTAAGTCTTTTAGTTCTCTTCTTTTCTCTCTTCCTTCTTTCTTGATCAAATTCTGAGATTCATTAAAAATGGCTCCTTCCTTTCTTTCTTGTTCCTCTGCTGTCTTCATCTGTTGTAATGTTTGTTGATAGTTAGTAAGCGCCATTTCTAAAAAAAAAGGAAAGCTTCTTCCACACCATCTTTACCATTTTTTTTTGCTTGTTCATATTCTTTTCTTAGTTCCTCAACAGAAAAAAGCCATTATAAATCTTTTCTTTTCTTTTCCCCTTCTTTCTTCTTACAACAACCAGAATATTCCAAAGAAAATAAAAAAATAAAGCAGTCCCAAAGTTATCAGTCAGTCCAAACCAAGGCAGAGTTCTCACTTTCTCCTTCTGGGGTAATATCAATCAAAGAGAAAGAAAGTCCAAATCTGTTTAAAATCTTATTGCAATATATTCTAGTCTTCAAATCCTTAAGGCATCTCCTCCAACAAAGTCTTAGCATACAAATATTTTCTTTTTAATCCTCTCTCTTCCCACTCATCGCTTAAAACCAATTTTCACCTAAAAAAATAGGTTTCTTAATATCCAGTTATTTATTCCGTAGGAAAAGAGGGTAAGCTATCCTTTCAGCACCATCAAACAGCCGCTTTTTTCCTCTTCTGGCAGGTATTATTCAGAAAGTCATACTTTTCAGGAATTTTATTAAATATGTCTTAGAGTCCTAGGAGCCAAGAAAAACTTTCTCCTTTCAAGCACTTTCTCCACTTCCTCCTGCGCATTCTTACCCGGCTGCCAGCTTCTTTGTGGCGGCCATTACGGACCGCTGCTGCACGTCCTGGGAAAAGGGGTTCTACCGGCCGGGAGGGGGTCTGCAACACCCCCAAACCCCTCTCCGGATCCCCTACCTTCAGCTGCCCCTGCAGGGCAGCTAGCTCCGCACCCGTCTGGGTCGGAGCCCCAAAGCGGCTAGCGCGGCAGGGATCGCGCAGCTTCGCAAATCCTGCCGCTCGCGAAGCCGACAAACCGGAAGTTCCCACCATGGCCCCCAACTTTAACGACATAGTCAAGCAAGGCTATGTGAAAATCTGCAGCAGGAAGCTTGGGGTGAGTGAGAAGAGGGAGCCGAGCGCTTTGTTTCTCCTCCCCCCCCGCCCGCCCCTCTCCGTCATCTCCCGGGCTGGGTGGCGGCGATGGAAAAGCGGGCAATCTTCGGGACTAGGAGACGTTGGGTCTGACTTGGCGGGGCGTGGAGGGAGGGGGGTTGTCAGGCTGGTCTGGTGCGGGATCCGAGGCTCACGCTTGCCTCAGGTTCCCCGGATTGCTCGCCTCGGAACTGCTCGCTCTTGACTTCAGCGTGCCTGGTTTCTCTCTCTCTTTCTCCCCCCCACCTCGTCCCTTGCGCGCCTGCCTTGCCCGCTTCCTGCAAGGAAGGCAGCGCGCAGTGTTGGCCATCTCGCGTGCGGGCAGGCATCGGGGTTTGCTCGGGAGGAAGCGCCGCGGATGTCAGTCAGAATTGAGCTCAAAGTGTGGCTAGGACTGCGGCTCAATTGCCGCGGCGGGCATGAGACGCCGCTGGACTGTGTTTTGCCTAGAAATCTGACTGAATTCATCCGGGAGGATTGTCCTTTTCACTCAAC
Organism: Notechis scutatus; assembly: GCF_049901735.1. Taxonomy (NCBI): domain Eukaryota; kingdom Metazoa; phylum Chordata; class Lepidosauria; order Squamata; family Elapidae; genus Notechis; species Notechis scutatus. The sequence goes on along the minus strand of NC_142011.1, from coordinate 148,391,055 downwards.
CTGTTGTTTTTTTGCGGGGGCAGAAGCAGCAGCGGCGGTGGCAGGGTGGGGGCGGCAGTGGCAGAAGCGGCGGCAGAAGCAGCAGCGGCGGCGGTGGCAGAAGCGGCGGCGGGGGCAGAAGTGGTGGGGCAGAAGCAGCAGCGGTGGTGGGGCGGCGGCAGCAGAAGCAACGGCGGGGGCAGAAGCGGCAGCGGCAGCGGGGTGGGGGGCGGCAGCGGCAGAAGTGGGCAGCGGGGGCAGAAGCAGCAGCGGCGGCGGTGGTGGGGTGGGGGGGTTGGCGGCAGGGGCAGAAGCGGTGGCGGCGGGGTGGTGGGGCGGGGGCAGAAGCAGCAAAGGCCTTTTCTGTTGCTCCTTGGCGTGGCGCTCGCCTAGCCCTGCCTCGCGCCTGCCTCTCCTCCTCCTCCTCGCTGGCTCTTGCCAGAAGGTTGGGATGGGCACTGGGCCGCATTACAAGGCGACCTGGGCCGCATGCGGCCCGTGGGCCGCGGGTTGGACAAGCCTGCCTTATAGCCATCAGGTTTTAGAAAATTATTAAAGTAGGAAGACAAGGGGAGAGTACTGCCTGGAGCATTAAACTGATCTCCAAATGATTCCTGGAAGTTGAGTGTTGGGCTCCTTTTGAGTGCATCCAGCAAAACACTTCTGCAAAGTCAAGACAAGTTTGTGTTTGGCTTTTCTTTTTTTTTTCTTTTTTTGGATTTTTAAGAACTTGACACATCTCAGTTTCTTTGTACATTTCCCAACAACTATCCAGTCACAACCTAAAGAGGTGCTACAAAAATGGCACATGGTTTTGCTGAATGAGAAAATTCCACATTCAACCTCAGAAATACAATAAACATAAATTCTCCTTAAAATAGGATTTTTTCCCCATGTTCTCTGGAATGTATTTAGATAATATTCACCGTTTCGTTCTTCTTTTTTATGGGAGCTCTATACTCCCACTTTCTCTTTTTATCCATAAATAGGCATGTATATGGGTACCTCGGTATTTGTTATTAATTGGTTCCGGGAGGTGCAATGAGTACTAAAAGTGAGTGGCAAACAAAGCATATGACTTGCCATGTGATCCTTTGTTTTGTCCAGAAAGGACTTCCTGTCTGTTCCTTTTCCTATGTCAAGAGACTTTCCTAGCATGGCCAACTTCCTCTCCACTCTTTGCAACCATCCCTATCTTCCTTTTGCAGCAAACTTTCCAGTATGGCCAACTTCCTGTTTGTTCTCCATGGCCATCCCCCTTTTCCTATTGCAGGGCATCCAATACCAAACAAACAATGAGTACCAGGCCATTTTCCCATCAAAAATGCACTGAATACGAAATTCGAGTTTTGAAGTAGTCGAGTACAAGGGTGCCATCATATATCTTATCTTTCTGCCCAATCTTTTGCTTTGCTGGTTTTGGCATTAATGAAGGAGAAAAGTGTGCTTAGCTAAGAGCATTCAAAAAAAGGTTATTTTAGTTATCACCTGCTAGAATCAGCAAGCTGCTCTTAGTAAAATAAATGTGTTCATCTAGGAGACTGGAAGCAATCCAGTAAAGACCACATCAATGCATCTGCTTCTCCCTTGTTTAAGGACTTGACTAGCCAGGAAGATGCCTTTTTGTTTTGTTTAGTGACTGTTCCAAGTTACAACAGCACTGGAAAAAAAGTGACTTATGCCTGGTTTTCACACTTACAACATGTGATGACCCAGAGTGGGATACAAAATAACACAGTCACAAAAAAACAGGTAAAGCCCCTTTTATTCCTTCACTTTGCTTCCAAACTCCAAATATCCTTGACTGGAGACAAAAAACTCCCACACGAGCAGCTACAAGAAGGAGGAAATACCGCTTAAATTATAAAGAGTAAAAAACAACACAAACCAGACAAGATATAGGCTTGAAGATGTCCACAGATATCAGACCACACACTGGGAGGGACGCCAAACTCAGAGACAAACAATAATCTAGAGATATTTCCACGCTTTGTTTCCGGCACTGGCCCATACGCATGTCCGTCCTCTTAGCCAGTTGTCACAGCTGCAGCCCATGAAGAGGATCAAGGCTCTCTCCTCTCCCATAGACCATGTCTCTCCCTTATCCTCTCCTCTCTGCATGCCCTAAGATGGATAGGGGATGGGCCTGTGTCCTCCTCTTACTGCCCAGCCTGCCTCTGCCCTTCCCCAGCCTCCTCCACAACCTCTGGAGCTCTAATGCTTAATAATATGGTTGACCTCAAACGTCTTCTAAAGCCATACTCATACAGTGACAATATAATGTTATCTTTTCTCCCATTTCTTCAATACATCATGTCTGGTTGGGGACTATAAACTGAATGCTAAATGTATTGATTCATCATTCAGTGTAGTGTGCCGTGTGTTTATCAATATATGGTCTATGTTCAATTTCATATATTTTCTCACTGACCTTTGTACTTAGTCTTGGAGATTAACATACACACAATTAATGTACTCCTGGGAGTGTACACTAACAGATTAGCAGTAAAATCAAGCAAGTTTATACAAATATGTCTTTGTGATGTGAGGAAGTCAAACAAAAACATCCATAACTTGCCAGTCAAAATTTGTCTAAATTTTCCTAGAATGTCAAAGTGTTTTACCTATTAATGTACAAAATATACATGATGATGAAAATATATATGAATGATGAACAGAAGTCCATAGGTTATGAGTAACGTTTATTTAAAGCAGGTTGATATATTCAGTTGTACCGCAAACTTTAGTTCTCTGTCTTGCCTGCAGGTGGCAGTGTCCAACTGTCTGTTTGGCGTAAAAGCAGGATTGAAAAAATGCCCAAAAGGCAGAAGCAAATGGAGTAAACAAGACGAAACTGAAAATCTTTTCATTCAAGAATATGTATGTCTTCTTCCCAGTTCAAAAAGGCAGAGAATTGGTAGGAATGATAACAGCTTTCAGATGGGATCAGTTGAATGCCAGATTTGGCATTTCATCAGCAGTTACAGCCTGTCCTAAAGATAGCAAGAAAACAAAAAACAAGACCATAAATTTTAGTTGTTTTGTTTTTCAAAAGAAAGACAGTCAAAGAATCTGGAAAATGAAATGTAATGCAGGTGAAAATTGTAAAAACATGTTTTTAAAAAAGAGAAAGAGAAAAAGTCATGGATTAAATTTGGTTCTTAGAGCATTACAAGAGCTTTAGTAATTTATGATGATTCTCTCTAAACATTTATTGTATGCCTGGCCTGGAGATAGATTAGATTCTGTGTTCTTATTAGGTCTATTAGATTCTGTGTTCTTATTAGGTCTGATTGTCTTGAGTTTGTGGTAAATGCAGTTCTAGGCTAAGCCACATGGATCTGCTCTATTGCCAGTAGCTGAGCAGGCTATGAATGACATCAGCTCTAAAGTTAGGACAGATTACAGTTTGGCATCAAAGTGTCCTTGTCTTTTTCAAGTATCGTATCTGATTTGTAAGCAGTTTGATATCATGGCCAACAATAAATATTCTGGTGACAGGAAACTTAAAATAGGTTTATTACTTCATAAAATGGCCTCAGACCAAGAAGATGACTTTATTCTCTGGAACAACCTGAGAGATTTATAAGAACTCTCAATGAGGGAGCAATCAACATCATCCACCTGTAAATCAGATTTTATTGTTGTAAATTGATTTCCAAACCATTATCGTTAGGAAGCAGAAGAAAAATATTGCAAACTGACTCAACTAGTCAATCAGTCTCCTTTATTATGGTCATTGAACATAACAACAGATGTAAAGCACAAAAAAAGTTTTTAAAAAAGTTCACTAAATAAATTGTAGTAAATAAGATATATATCAAATCTGGAAAATGATGTTGAAGGAAACATAATGGAATGCTTATCAGAAGCTCAGGAAAGAAGACTCCTAGGCCACTCAGGTTTGAAGTCTGAGGATGGACAGCCTGCATGGAATAGTACAGGGCAGTGGTGGTATGCCACTGGTTTGGCCCGGTTCAACTGAACCGGAAGTAAAAAAAAGCCCACGATCAGCTGAGAGGAGGAAAACAAATCCTCTGAGAAGAAATAGAAGAGAAAAGCACTGGATCGGTCCTCCCATCCACCCCTGCGCTTTTCTCTTCTTTATTCTCTCAACTGATTGGCACTGCAGGTCTCAGTGTGGGGAAAGCTGCGTGCCGGCATTAGGCAAAGAACACCCACCAAGCCATGCCCACCAAACAGTTGGTAAAACAATTTGAATCCCACCACTGGTTACAGGGGCTCAAAACTTGGCAGTTTTAAATATTGTGGATTTCAACTCTCAGAATTCCTCAGCCAGCATGAGGAATTCTGAAGAATTTTGGGAGTTGAAGTTCACAAGTCTTAAAGTTGTCAAGTTTAGAGAGTCCTGAAATAGAGATAAGGCCAAGAGTGAAATTTACACTAAAACAAGGAGTTAATTGAGGGCCCAATCACTATATCTCCATACAGTTTGTGTTGCCAGGCTATTTTAGTGAGGCTGGAACAAGAAGAAACCTCACGGTACCATTTAGAAACATAAGAGAAAAGGCCAATATGGCTGTATCAAATAATGCTGTTTATTCACATAATAAACTAAGTATATCGCTTCAATCACTCTCATGATTAACATATTCTCTCTCTCTCCCTTTGTACATAGTTTACAAAATGCTTATTTACATTGAATCTGAACTGATTTTCTATCTGCCATCTTTATGTATCAAAGCCCTGCACAGGCCAATTGCCTTCTCCTTTAAAACAAAGGTGGAACAGAATCCGGATTTGACAGAAGACTGTTAATGTTTTTGAGTGGTTGAGGAAGGCCAGTCAAGCATCTTTGGATGGGGCCTAATTGTTAAATGGAGTCTTGATATAAGTCTGTCTCCGGAATGTTTGGAATGCAAAAGCTTAACAGAGTTTGAAGAAGGTGAAATGGTCTGACCCCCTTTTTATAAGGTCATAAGTGGGGGCTGATGTAAAATACATAGCGTGAGAAAGAACAAAGAAGCAGTCTAGAAAACCAAAAGAAAGACAAGCAGAAACTAGAAGCTTCTTGTACAGAATGCCTCTCCTGGAGATTTCTCCACGTGTCTGCTGTACAGTAGAAAACACATGTTACTTGTTTCATGTATGCCTCACTAAATAAATATATGTGGATAGATCACATCTGAGAGCTATGAGACCAGTACAACTCTCCAAGACACATATATCTCAGTAGTTTGGAGATCATTCTCTCATATCTTTTTCTAAAAGGAAGACATGTTCAAGAGTCCTGCCAAAGATGGTTACATAAGATATGACCATCCTACTGATAAGCAAAAGCTTGAAGATTAGTATAAAGCTTCAATTTACTTACTAAATATGCTTATGTATTTCAGATCAAACATCAACTTAATTACAACAGTAGAAAAGATCATGTTGGCAATTTAAGTGAACAAACACAAAAATACAGGGTAATTGTTAAAAAAAACTATCCTAATTTTAACAGGCAAATCGGCGAAATAGCATTATTCCAATTAATACAACATTCCATTTGCTTAAGAGGTGTTGATTTGTATATTTTAGCTGTCTACACAACTTTGGTCAGAAACTTCCAAGAACTCTATGCGGGTGACTGGATATCAACAAATAATAGTTCTACTCTATTTTGATTTCACCGTTCAAGTGTGTTTGAAATTGCGGGTTGACTCTGAATTGTAAACATTCTTCCAGCTTGTCAGGTATTTTCTTGTATACTTTGGCATCCGGGATATTTTGAGCTCAAGAAAGACACCGTAGAAATCCAAAATTTGCAGTTGGCAGGCTTCAAATTAAGCTGTAACCTTAACTCCAGCCCATCTGGATATCTGCAGCAATGCTTCCAAAAGCTAATGAAATAGGAGCATTTATTTAGGAAATGATATCAAGGGGCAGCCAGGGTAGACATACCTTGTGTAGGGGTTGCCAAGAGTTCATCAGAATCTAGGGTGATCTTTGAATGCTGACGAAAACTCTCTGCCTCTTTATTTTACTAGCACATGAAATAAAAGGGTCTTCAGTGACAAAGTTGATCTTTGCCACCAAAAAAAAAGAAAAGAAAAGGCTTAGGGTGTTACAGGCAGGAAAAAAATTGAGGGATGGGGAATGGCTTAAAAATATTGCATGGCTATGATGGAGCGAGCAGATGTACCTTTCACTGCACAGAAAGATATAGTCTGAGACCCTTGAGACTAAGAAAGTAGAAAAGAAAGCTGAAGAAAAGCAAATGCCATTAGCCAACACTTTTTTTTTTAAACAAGTTTTATTAATTTTTTCAAAAACAAACAAATCATCATTAGCCATTACATACTTAAACCTTTTTCCATTATAAATTTAACGTCAGATAAAACCTTAATTCTATTTTAAACCATTTCCATAAAGCATACAAAAACCTCTTATCCAGTTTCTCTTTACCTCTCTTTACTCTTATTCAGTTTCATTATTATTGTTTCATCTATTTCTTTCTGACTTGACCACCATCATTCCCATTCTATACTTCTGCAAGGTTCCACTAATTCTCCCAAAAACATAAACACACAACACATATAACATAAAAGAAAAAAAAAATCTTTTAGGAAAGTAACTTGGCCCCAGATATCTCTCTCTTCATGAACTTCAATTATATTCATGCTCATCTTACATATCATTACTTATTTTATCTACCATTCTAAGTCTTCTATATTAACTTCTCCACACATTTCACTCTTCTTAATTCTATCTTAATTAATCCATCTTAATTTGAATCATTACATTTGTATCTTTTGTCCATTCTTTATTGTCCCTTATAATAATAATAAAAAAAGAGAATTTCTCCTGAAATCACTAATCAGAGTATGATGCCTTTCTGTCTCCCCTCTAAATTAATCAAATTAACATTTAAAATAACACCCAGTACCCAATCCGATTCTGCTTGGTACATTCTATCTAAATAGTAAATCCAAAATAATTAAATACATAGTTAAACAGTAAATCTAAATGTTGAATCTTATAACATTCCCATTGTCTTTTCCAAAAACAAATGCTATAATAAAATTTTTATAATAACATCAATATCATAATCTTATTAAACTCTTTAATTAAAACTCAATATTCTAAACCTTCCCTTTAATATTATTAAGTTTAAAATCAATCATTACTAAACATTTCAACATTTTAATCTCTTATCAACTCTTAAACCATTTTAATTTTCTATTTCTAATACAATGCTACAATATCATCTTATGTACCTTGCAAAACCTTTTTTAAAGAATTTATACTTTACCCTTTATCCCTAAAAAGATTCCTTTTTCCCATCTAATTTCAAAACTTTGTAGCTTTTCTCCACCATTTTCCTTCCTTTCTTCCCCCACCAAACCTTTCTACCCCCCTTCTTCTAGCCTCTGCCTTACTGGCTTCCCTTCTCTGTTGTGTTCCTTTTCCCTTTTGTTTACTATCATTATGTTGATTTTGCACCTTATTTTTCCCCTTCTTAAATGTTTTTTTAGATCTTAAGTCCTTCATTTCTCTTCCTTTCCCTCTTCCTTCTTTCTTGGTTAAATTCTGAAATTCATTAAAGATGGCTTCTTCCTCTCCTTCTTCTTCTTCTGCTGTCTTCATCTGCTGTAATGTTTGTTGATAGTTAGCAAGCGCCATTTCTAAGAAAAGGAAGGCTTCCCTCACAGCATCTCCACCATTTTTTTTTGTTTGCTCATATTCTTTTCTCAGTTCCTCAACAGAAAAAGCCATTATAAATCTTTTTCTTCTCTTTTCTTTTCCCTTCTTTCTTCCTACAACAACCAAGATATTTAAAAAAAAAAACAGTCCCAAAGTTATCAATCAGTCCAAGCCAAGGCAAAGTTCTCACTTTCTCTTAATAGGGTAGTATCAATCAGAAGAAAAGAAAGTACAAATCTGTTTCTTAAAGTCTTATTGCAATATATTTCAGTCTTCAAATCCTTAAGGCATCTCCTCCAACAGTCTTAGCACACAAATATTTTTTTAGTCCTCTCCTTCTCACTTATCATTTAAAGCCAGTTTTTACCTAAAAAAATAGGTTTCTTAATATCCACTTGTTAAATCCGTAGAGAAGGAGAGTAAACTTTCCTTCCAAGCTGCCGCTTATTTTCTCTTCTAGAAGGTATCATTCAGAAAGCCATAATTTCCAGGAGTTTTGTTAAATATATCTTAGAGTCCCGGGGACCAAGAAAAACTTTCTCTTTTCAAAAGCTTTCTCCACTTCCTCCTGCGCATTCTTACCCGGCTGCCAGCTTCTTTGTGGCGGCCATTGCAGACCGCCGCTGCACCGTCTTGGGAAAAGGGGGTTCTGCCAGCCGGGGAGGGGGTCTGCAACACCCCCAAACCCCTTCCCGGATCCCCACTATCTTCAGCTACCCCTGCAGGGTAGCCTAGCTCCAAACCCGTCCGGATCGGAGCACCAAAAACGGCTAGCGCGGCAGGGATCGCGCAGAGTCGCAAATCCCTGCTGCTCGCGAAGCCGACAAACCGGAAGTTCGCCATTAGCCAACACTTTTAAATAGTTTAAAAACAGGGATGTTGCCTCTAATGCTTTCAAACTGAAAAGCAATTCAAAGTTAGGAGAACTTTACTCAACTTTTAAAATGTAACATTTGTGCATTGATTCTTACCAAAGATGGTATTCAGCAGGTTCTGACCAGTTCTGGAGAATCAGTAGCAGAAATTTTGAATAGTTTGGAGAACCAGCAAATCCCACCTCTGACTGGCCCGCCCCCATCTATTCTTTTCCTCCCGAGTCCCAGCTGATCGGATGGTTCTTCTTTTGTTGCCCTGCACAGGAGAACGGAGCTGGAAAGCAGGTTAGTGCGGTGGAGAGGGAATGGGATTTTGCAGTAACCTCCCCCAGGAGTGGGGAGGGAATGGAGATTTGACAGTATCCTTCCCCTGGAGTGGGGTGCGAGTAGAGATTTGACAGTCCCCTTCCCCTGCCACGCCCACCAAGCCACACCCACCAAGCCACGCCCATAGAACCGGTAGTAAATAATTTTGAATCCTACCATTGATTCTTATAGTTTTGCCACCCCACCCCCCACCAATGTCTGAAATTTAATCTGAAACATCTTACACTTAAAATAAAAAATATGATTTTGCCTTTTGATGTGATTGATTTATTCCACTTATAGCTCATTCTTCTGTTGAAATTGAATGTTCAAGGTGGTGCATAAAAGAAATGACAGATGAAAACCAAGCTGTTAAAAAACAGGTTGATGTAAAAAACACAAAAAAGTTATCAGGTGAACTGAGGGGGAACTCAAAAGATCATAATAATCTTCAGTCTCTTCATATGGCAAGATGCTACAATAATCAGGTTGAGGAAGAAGACTAAATTTATGTGAAGTATTTTTGGATTAATTATACTGTACGCAGTTTCTCCTTCAATAATTCCAAGGTGGTTTACAGCAGGAAGGCTTCCAGGCATGGCAAAATGTTCTGTGAAGAACATAACCTAAAGCAGAGGTCTCCAACCTTGACTACTTTATGACTTGTGGACTTCAACTCCCAGAATTCCTCAGCCGGCAAAAAAAATTCTGGGAGTTGAAGTCCACAAGTCATAAAGTTGCCACGGTTGGAAACCCCTGACCTCAACCACTACAGATGCAGCAGAATCAATGTTTTCAAAACTCCTGAAGATCAATACCTGATTTATCTTTCTTTTAACTGATGCCATAGGAAAAATTTCCCTTCCAGATACAATGGGACTATAATTCAGAGCATTTCCAGCCGGCTTGGAATCACAGCATATATTAACAGAATTTTTGTCTGAATTTCTTATTGAATTGTAAGTGCAATAAGAAGTAAAGAAACTATTATTTTAAAATTTGAATCAAAACAGCCCAAGAGAGCAAGCTTGCAGCTTCTATGGCTTCATTTTACCATCTCTGGTATTAACTTGCTCCAAACCAAAAGTTTAAAATGCTGCTTTGTGCTAGCATCCTTTGAAACTTTTGTTGCTGTAACACAATCTAATAATCTTCAATAATTGCTTGCTCCAATGGTGACTGTATTTCTTTTCTTTCTAGGTTAAAATGGTACCTGGATCCTGGTAGTTTGATTCAGATCTGTCTAAGACATCCAGATATGGGTCAAAATGGACAATACATATATGAAATGTCTGGAGAATCACATTTTAACCCTCAACAAATAATGCTGGAAGAAACTTAAGTTTAACTATTAATCAAAAGTTGAGCTCTACTTGTAGGAGAGTGTGCCTTTTTTTTTCCTTCCTATTCTCCTGCTTTATCTATTTTGGCTCATATTTCTGTTGTTACTTTTACAATAAGCCACTGTCCCAGCTACACCTGTGATTAAGGCCATATCTGCATTCACTTGCAGTTTTAAAATAAATTGCAAGCTTAGTTTATTTCTAAGTTTCTGATGCAGATGCATTTAACATATATAGCTACTGCCCCTCCACTGTTATATCAGTGTAGAAATGCTTATTCTTAAACAATGGTCCTATTTAAGCCCTACTTTTTTGTTGCAAATGCTAACCACAAAAATACATTTTTCAATATAAGCTTAAAAGCCTAGCTACTCAAGAATCAAGCAGATAGATTGACCTGAATGTTACTCTTTTGAAAGGCATCCTAGGCAGTTAAGCTTAGATTGTTTTCTGTGGCAAGTTTCTACTTGCTTTTCTCAAACTTGTGACTTCCTATTATATCATTTCCAGCACCCAACCAACATGGGAAAAACTGGTGCAAGTCAGCATTGAGTCAGCATTCTGGAACAGCATCTTTTAATATTACCCCCATTCTACTCCCATTAGAGATCATCCCAAAATGTGACCAATGCTGTTTCCTTCCCATATCTGGACCTGGATTCTGACTGGAAAGGGCTCAGATAATCAACTGCATCCGGGTTCCTCCAAAGGTGTTGCACAATCACCTTCTCTACAACCTTTGCTAAAAAAAGAAGAAGGTTGGAGACTGGACAAACGTTATCTGATACAGCTGAATCCAAAGATGGACTCTTGAGAAGGGGACAGAGTCGACAGACCGATGCCTCTTTAGGAGGCAAAGGGACAAATGCTGAGAACAAATCCAAGTTATTTTATCTGACAGATTCTGTGCAAATTTCTTAGCACAACCCTGAAGATGAACCTCAGGGCTCCCTTACCCAGGAAGATCCAGATCACTCTAAATAGGGTTACTAGTTGGCTATCTGTGGATGCAATAAAGGTAGAGAAATATTGAGGCTTTGACACCCTTCCAGAGGTGGGCCAGATGTGAGCGCGAGCACACCTTCCGCACTTGCATGCAACTTCAAACACATGGCGATTGCATGTGCGCAGCTTCCAGCACAACTTCTCCGGCAGCCGTGGTGAGTAGAGAGGGCAAGGTGCAGAAATCAGCTGGGCTGCATGGGCAGGGTGTGATGACCCAGGGTAGGTTACAAAATAAACAGTCACAAAAAAACAGGTGAAACCCCTTTTATTCCTTCACTTTGCTTCCAAGCTCCAAATATCCTTGACTGGAGACAAAAAAACTCCCACACGAACAGTTACAAGAAGGAGGAAATACCGTATAAATTATAAAGAGTAAAAAACAACTCAAACCAGGCAAGATAAGGGCTTGGAGACGTCCACAGATATCAGAACACATATTGGGAAGGATGCCAAACTCAGAGAGGAATGACAGACTAGAGATATTTCTATGTTTTGTTTCCAGCACTGGCCCATACGCGTGTCTGTCCTTTTAACCAGTTCTCACAGCTGCAGCCCATGAAGAGGATCAAGGCCCTTTCCTCCTCTGCGTGTCCTAGGATGGAGAGGGGATGGATCTGGATCCTCCTCTGACTGCCCAGCCAGCCTCTGCCCTTCCCCAGCGTCCTCCACAACCTCTGGAGCCACACTTCCACTCCCTGTTGGCTGTTCCTCCTCTCCCTCAGAGTCAGTCTCCACCAGGGGAATGACACAGGGTGAATGAGCCAGAGAGTGAGATATATAGGACGGGATAGCATTGGGTGGGTGGGGTCCAGCCATTGGTCGGAACTACAGGTATGGGCAACCAGTCTGAACTGGAAACAGCCCACCTCTGCATCCTTCCCACCACAAGGCAGATCTTACTAGTGCTCTCACTTGTGTTCAATTGAGTTCACTTGATTCCCACCCACCTGTTGCCTAGGAGTGGCTGCATTGTCCCATCAAATTCACTTTTTCATAGTGTTACAGTTGCAGCGATGCTCTTGGCTAATTGGTTGCCACCATATACCTGGCATCTCTCTCTCTCTGTCCTTCATTTTATTTATGTTAATCTAATGCTTATTTTGCTGTCTGGGGAGACTTTTTAATTGATAGCGCTGATGCTGAGACTTTCACTGCATTGCAGTCCTCCCTTTGATCAGTGAATTATCCCCTTAATTAGTCTATGAATTTTAATAACTGATCAACGCACTGATGACAGGTGTCCTTGCATTGCATTTTCTGGTTTTGGTAAAAGCTTATTACAAGGAAACCGTCTTCCTTTTATTTTTATAAGAAAGTGTATTAAAATATGGAATGGTGTTTGCTTCTATAGCAAAATGCGAACAGGTGCTAGAATATTATAGTTTCTGCTTTGTTTAGTAATGTACAACAGAATGGGCATGCTCCTGGTCCTATCATTAAAGCAGGATCATCTGGTGGGAATCAGGTGCTTGCCTTGTCTGTCATGGTGTCTGTTCCCTTCAGCTGTTGAAAGCGCCAATCCTGAGGTCCTTTAAATAGGTCTTGAAAACTTGGCTTTTTCCCCAGAGTAATGGAATAATGTAAATGTATTGGGGTACCCAAATGTACTTTTTCAAGAGGCAACTGGACTGTCTTCGTTTTCTTTGTAGAACATTTCACTTCTCATCCAAGAAGCTTCTTCAACTCTGACTGGATGGTGGGGAATTATTGAGCCTCAGTGGTGCAGTGGTTAGAAAGCAGTATTGCAGGCTACTTCTGCTGACTGTCGGCTGCCTGCAATTTGGCAGTTCAAATCTCACCAAGCTCAAGGCTGACTCAGCCTTACAGCCTTCCGAGGTGGGTAAAATGAGGAGCCAGATTGTTGGGGGCAACATGCTGACTCTGTAAACCGCTGTAAAGTACTGTGAAGTGATATATAAGTCTAAGTGCTATTGCTAGTGCTAAGTGCTATTGCTATTTATACTCCTTGCAGACAGCTGGTCATTTGCATTCTTTCAGCAAGTCGTTAAGGCCACCTGGAGGTTCACCTGTGTCCTCAGTGTCACTTGAGTAGTGCAAATGGGTGTGGAGCTTTCTTGGACTGTGTTGTAGACTGGAAATAGATGATGTCATATCCCTTCCCCTCTGTGGAGAAATGGCTGTTCAATTTTGACATTGATGGCCAAAACTGAACAGCTCTCTCTCAACAGAGGGGCATCATCAGTCTACGACACAGTCCTTCCAGCAGTTCGAAGAAGACTCCACATCCAGTTGTACTACTCAGGTGACCCTGAGGACACAGGTCAGAGGTGGTATTCAGCAGGTTCTGACCAGTTCTAGAGAACTGGTAGCGGAAATTTTGAGTAGTTCGGAGAACCGGCAAATATCACCTCTGACTGGAGATTTTACAATATCCTTCCTTTGCCACGCCCACCAAGCCACGCCCACAGAACCAGTAGTTTAAAAAAATTGAATCCCACCACTGACACCTGGATCTCCAGGTGGCCTTAACGACTCTCTAAAAGAATGCAAATGTCCAGCTGTCTGCAAGGAGTATAAATCCTCCCATTCCCCAACATCCAGTCACAGCTGAAGAAGCTTCTTGGAAGTGCAACATCTTCAAAGAAAAACAAGAAAGTCCAGCTGCCTCTTTAAAAAGCACATTTGGTTCAACCATGACCAGGATGACTGACATTCTCCATAGGCTATGAAGAATGACATTCTCCATAGGCTGTGGTTCCATAGCTATGCATGTCGGGGTATATTGGATGGTAGTTCATGCTGTCTTTTATCTGTCTTGGGTCCCATTTTTAATTTGTACATTACCCAGAGACATTGTGAATTAGGCCGCCTTTTGCCAGGCCTTGGGCTAGAAAATAGCCAATGTAAAATGTTCACTGATTCTAAACATTAGAGTGAATTATGATCATGTAGGTCACTTTGACAAGTTGCAGTCCTTCTGCTTTATTTCCTCATACTGTTTGATTTTATTTGAATTTCGTTTGCATCCAAGACAAACCTGGATAGGCCATTCATCTCCCCGAACTTACTGGAGAAAAATAGTGTAGGGATGACATAATTAAATAATGATATGTTGATCATTATCACTCTAATTTGCAGTCAGGAATTGGGACTGTTTTATGAGCAAAATGCTCATTTGAAAGGTAGGTGGAGCCCCAAGATGAAGTGGACATCTAAATCTGTTATATTTTCTTTTTTCCCCAATATTGGGCTGCAATGAATTTTAGTCCTTCGCTTAGCAGTCTTTCCTCCTTGGCATCTAGTATCAATTATGGAAAGAAAGAGGCTCTTTTGCCACTGTGAAGCATGGCATAGCCAGCCATGCATGCATCCTTAATATTTCCTGACAATTAAGGTCCAGATTAATCACTTAAGTGTGGAGTACCTACAGAGTGAACAGAAAAAGTGACAGTGATGATTAAGGCAGGAAGTTCATAGGAGTTATTCATTCTGGCACATCAAATAGTTCTCTTTTATACTATTTGCAATTACAAAAAGCCACAAAAGGTTGGCACAAAATGATTGCTCCCAGGTAAGATGACAGATGCTGAAGAAATACAAGAGCCAACCAATTTTCCTTCAGCATCATTTGCAGCTAGGAAACCAAACAATTAAATTGACTTGGGTGACAAAAACAGAGCATGCAGAACATAAAGCTACTGTCCTGTATTGCAGCTGTTGCCAGTTTTTTTTATTGTTGTGGTAATAAGTTTTGAATCTCATTAGTCACTTCTGATTAATTTAAAATAAGAAGCCTCTCAAATCTGAAATATGCATAATTTATTTCGCTTCAAATAGAGTCAGTAAAACACGTCTAGTTTGTAAAGTTTGTGGTGTGCATTTGTGTGTATGATTGGAGAGCCTGCGTTAGTTTAAAAGCCTGTTGTGTTGCAGAAGGTATTTCCAGTGGTGATTGAAAACAGGAGACTTCAACCAGGTCTATTTTAATTACAAAATAAGTCAGCTGTTAAATGTGAAAATTGCAGTGTGCACAGAACTACAGTGTGCAAGAAAAGCAATGTAAAAATAACTGCTGGGAGGAACAACTGTGACAAGCAACTTGATAGTGTTGTATACCTACTGCTGGGAAGGTTTCGTTGAATAAGCTACGGGAATAGAAATTGGGAGATGAGAAGTTCTAGTCCTGTCTTAGGCACAAAGCCAACTGGGTAACCTTGGACCAATCATTCTCTCTTGGCCCTAAGAAGAGGGAGGCAATTATCAGAAAACACTCCTGACAATCCTGCCAAGAAAACTGAAGGGTTTACTTCAGATAGTCATCAGAAGTCAACAGTAACTCAAAGTGCAAACACACACACATATCTACACTTTAGCAATCAACCACATCAGCACAGAAAAATACAGTTCACTTTTTGGTTCCTTTACTAGCCAATTAGATTCTTATTATTATTTTGGTTCCTTCACTAGACAATGAGATTCTTAAGTCCAAACAGCATTTAAGGAAGGTAAAAAAAAAATGAAGATGATAGCTACTGTCATATAACTGAAGTCCCACAAATGCAGTACCCTTAGAAGAGAGGCAGGACTTTCAAATAACATTGCTGTCTTAATTCTTTTCATTCTCCCTGAAGACCACAGATGATCTTAAGTTTAGTTTTACCATGTGATGCTCTCTGTAATAAAGAGGAACTTGGACTGAGCTAAAGCCTTCAAACTAGAGCAATGTCTTTACATTCATGCATTATTTTTATATATATAAAAATTACCTTTTAAAAACTAACCTGTGGTAAAAAAAACTTTCTTACTACAAAGCAGAGCATTATTTCCCAACATTATATTTGTTGTAGTGCTTCAACCCCAAATAAGGCCCTAAAACATTCTAAGAAAATAATAATAGGGCCCAAATGCTGGGCCCTAAGCATCATTCTGGAAATGTGGCCACTTATATTGAACAACAAAACAAACATGGCAAAATCCAGTCAAGTTCAGGAGAACATCCTGGAGACTAGAGGAGATGGCAGGGAACAATTTCAGCTGATTGATTTCTAATAAAGGTATATTCTGTGGCAGGCATTTTGTAATTAGGCTATATGACCATGATGGTCCTTTTTTCCCATGTCAAGTAAAGCAGGCTGGAAACATAACCGGATGAGCTAATTCTATTTTATTGTAAAGGATACACTTACAGAATCTCATTAATTCTGAAAGTTTTTTTTCCCTCTTCCCTTTCTTTGTGCTTCCTTTCTTGTCTGACCATTTCCTAGGCAGCTTCTCTTCTCCTCAACCCTCAAGGTCATTTCCACATGCCATTACATCCCATGACTACTTCTCAAATTTCCAGATAGGCCCACTTGTCCAAAAGGATTGTCCAACCTGGTGTCACAGAAAGGGAAAAGCCACTTAGAGTAGAGCTGTATCAATCTTTCAAAGGAGACACTTTGAAGTATTGTAACAGAATTCTAAAATTCTGTCTCCCAAGGTGAGCATTTTCTTTCCTTGCAGACAACATTTTGATTTTTGTAATGTAAAACTGAATTTGATAATTTCTCCCCAGCCTGGTCAGACACATATTTAATAAAGGTATGCATGAGAGAATCTCATTTTGCACTATAAGCACATTCTGAAGGGGAAAAAAAAACAGTGTTCAGCAAAGTTTATTCTAATTTAACTATGCTAAATGTGATTGTGCATATAAGACCTTGAGATACACAGCTTTTTTTTTGTACTGACCCTTGAGAAGAATTGAATGGGAAACAATGGTATGAGAAGACAGTTCTGGACTGTCCTTCATTTGCCTTACCTATTTTGTATTTTGATTTATGGTAAAAATAAAACTACAGTCTCTCTCTCTCTCTTTTTTTAAGTTTAGTGTTTAAAATTTTGGTTTACAACATTGCGTCACCAGTTTTCAGCTCATACATTGGAATAAACAACTCAAATGTGTATGTGCATTTATTTTTCATCCCCAATATAAGGAATGTGATCAAAACAGATTGAATGAGTAAAAATAATGCTATGTTTAAGAGTCAGTTTGGGTGAGATGGGTGTCCATATAAATTTGATGAATAAATAGATTTTATTTTGCTTTGCTTTTAAAATGTATATGAAAAACTGATGGAAAATGTTAGAATATGAAAAAAAATGCTGGTTGTTAAAAATGAAACATTGAAAGCTTTTGTTAGAGAAACCTCTTATTTCTAAAAAGCAAAAACAAAAAAAGTTACAAGATTTGGTCTGAAAATAGCTTATTTATTCCAAATAGAAAAGATTGAAAAAAAATATTCTAGAAATTATACTAAATTTGGGGGGGGGGGGGTTTGAAAAACAGACATTGAAAAGTCTCCTGCTTTACAAGTATTATTTTCTTCTTAAAATCAGCCCAGCTGCAGTGTACAATAAGTTAAAAACAAAACCCAATGTACCACATACTTTTTTAAAAACAGAAAAACAGAATGTAGACTACCTCCAGTCCTAATACTTGCTGTGTTTATTAGAATAACCCTTGTGAGTCTGTAGAATTAACAGAGGATTTGCAAAGCAGTCACTGGAACAACTGTATTTCTAAGTATAAAACTCTGAATAAGTTTAAAACCATATAATGGCAATGCTGAAGGCCACCTGTGTCTTGCAGTATCTAATTTGGCTGACCTTAAAACAGAAGGGAATGGATTATTGCTATTCATTACTTTTAACTTCTCCATTCAAGAAATTACGAAATTGTTCGCAAACTGCCCCACTCCAATTTATGCGTTTGGATGATTTCTTACCCAATGAGTTAGCCTTCTGCTGCATGCAGCTAGATAATTACACATGGATGGCTTTCTTGGACCTGATTACAAAGCTACAAGTGAGTGGTGCTGGCATTTGTGGACAACACAAATGGCAATTTTCAGCTCCCAAATCTTGGCACAGGTGCAGTGGTTGTCTTTTGATTCAAAGTTTTAAATACTCCTTGACCCCTACTTTTAAGGGCCAGTTTCTTTTCTTGTTGGCCACTTGTTGGCCATCTTATTATTATTATACAACATATCTAACATTCTGCATTTTATTCCTTACCTGGTTTCTTTCTCAGCAAATGTACCACCTATGGCAATAGAAAAAAAATATTTCAAGAACATTCCCAATAATTAAAAAAACAAATAAACAGCTTTACTTGTAGAAAGTTATGAAAACATTACAAAAGAATTTTGGTGACATATATCAAATGCAAGCCCTATTTATAGTGAAATCAAGGTTGAAAATATTTCTTTCTCCTATCTGAGCCACACATTGAACGAAACAGCCCTCTGTTTTGGATGGGAGGGCTAGTTTTCATCTGCCTTGTGTTTTGGTAACAGGTAGATCTGGTATTGGCTGTTTATTTTTGACTGTGTGAGAACTGAGAGCTAGTCTGGTGCAATGATGGAGACCTGGAGACAGTGTATTCTAATCCTGCCTTAGGCATAAAGCCAGCTGGGTGATCTTGGGCCAGTCATAGATCCAATCTGGGTTGGCCATCAGGATCAGAGATTTAATCTGTTCTCTTTCTTCTTTTCTCACCTTATGATAATGTAATTATATTATTTTTCAGCCCTTTAAGTCAATGAACATATAGCCAGAAATATGTGCCAACCTAAAATATGGATATAATACTTGGGATTGTTTTTTTATTATATGGATTGGACTGGTCCCGTTGATAATTTCAAATACAGAGCCATATTTTTGAAAGACACACTTTCTGCAGAAATTGCAACCCAGCCCATAAAACTGGGTTTGCTCACATTTAACACTTTACAAACTGTAGAACATGGAACCAAAACATGTATTATTGCTTCTTCCGACACACATATACAAAACCAACAATACTAGGCTTAACAACTGCCTTGATCTCATCTTCTGCAATAGTTTGAATTCAATTTATGGAATACAAATTAAAGAACCCTTTTCCAACAGTGACCACAACATTATTGACTTTTGTCTCAACGTACATTCACACAAAAATCATCACAATGACAAAATCCCCAATTATAACTTCAAAAAAGGCAACTATGACCTTATAATCAACAATCTTTCTTCCCTTGATTGGCAATTTCTATTCATTGGATGCAATACTGTTGAAGACCATTACAACATATTCTTACTAGAAATCAAAAGAGTCATGAAACTATATGTACCAATAACAACTCCCAAAACCAGGAAAAACAGATTACCCATAACAATAAGGAAGCTTCCATCCATAAAGAGACCACTTTGGCGAAAAAACAAATCTGGTCATGTTGCCAACTTCAAAAGCCGATACAAAAATCTATGCCACAGATAAAAACTGAATGCACTAATTATCACCTTAAACAAGAGGAAAACCTTCTACGCACAAATTCCATCTGTGCTTTCTACAATTTTGTAAACAATAAACTAAAAGACTCAAGGTCCATCCCACCCCTGAAAGGACCTAATGGCAAAGACTGCAATGATGACACTATCAAAGCAAACCTCTTTAATGCATTCTTTGGCTCAGTATGTGTAAACAGCAATGGATCAAGCCCAGTACTTCCTAGTCGAACCACAGACAATTACAATGATCTAATACATATCGATTTTACAGAAGACATTGTTGAAAAAGCACTGAGCAATCTAAAACCATCCCTATCTATTGGACCGGACGGAATATGTGCCTACTTCTTAAAAAAGCTATCCACTGCCATAGCAGAACCTCTAAGCATAATCTTTGAAAAATCTTTCAAGACCAGCTCCTTGCCAAAACTATGGTCACAAGCCACAGTCATCCCCATCTTCAAAAAGGGAGACCCCAGCCTACTTGAAAATTACATACCAATCTCCTTATGCTGCATCACCTGTAAAGTCATGGAATCAATTATTAACCAATCCATTATCCTCCACTTAGAGAAAAACAACCTACTCTCTAATAAACAATTTGGTTTCAGAAAAAAACTATCCTGTAATCTGCAACTCTTACACTGCAAAAACATATGGACTACACAACCCAATCAGGGCAAAACAATAGACACAATCTACATGGACTCCTGTAAAGCCTTTGATTCAGTGGTACACGACAAACTACTACTAAAACTAAAATCTTATGGTATCTCTGGACACCTACGTAACTGGATAGTAGCATTCCTGTCAAACAGACAACAAATGGTCAAAATTGGGAGTGTCCTATCAAATTCTGTACCTATCAACAGTGGTGTTCCCCAAGGCAGTGTTTTAGGACCAACTCTCTTCATACTCTACATAAATGACCACTGTGATCATATTAAGAGCAACTGCGTTCTCTTCACTGATGATGTAAAGCTATTCAACACCACAGACAATACTACTACCCTCCAAAAGGACCTTGACTATGTATCAGAATGGTCAATCAAATGGCAACTTCAACAAATAAATGCTCTCTCTTACATATTGGCAAAAAATAATAATCAGAAAATAAAATACAAGCTAAATAGTTAAGACTTTGTTGAGGATCCAAACTCTGTCAAGGACCTGGGAGTACTCCTCTCTAATGATCTAAGTGCTAGAGCCTACTATAACTACATGGCAAAAAAGGCATTGTTAATCTAATCCTACGTAGCTTCTTCTCTGGTAATGTCACACTACTAACTAGAGCATACAAAACATTTGCTAGACCTATACTTGAATACAGCTCATCAGTCTGGAACCCATATCATGTATCTGATATTAACACAATTGAGAAAGTCCAGAAATATTTCACAAGAAGAGTTCTCTGCTCCTCTACTCATTGCAGATTATGCCACCAGACTTGGAACTCTAGACTTAGAAAACCGAGAACTACGCTGCCTTTGGTCCGATCTAAATATAGTATATAAAATCATACATTGCAATGTCCTACCTGCAAATGAATACTTCAGCTTCAATCATAACAATACAAGAGCACACAATAAACTCAAGGTTAACCGCACCAAACTTGATTGCAGAAAATACAACTTCAGCAACAGAGTGGTCAATGTTTGGAATGCTCTACCTGACTCTGTGGTTTCTTCCTCAAACCCCAAAAACTTTAACCTTAGACTGTCTACTATTGACCTCACCCCCTTCCTAAGAGGCCTGTAGGGGGCATGCATAAGCGCACCAACGTGCCCACCATCCCTGTCCTATTGTTTCTTTTTCTTTTAAGTATCCATCTCATGTATTCAAAACTATGTTTATTCTTATACCTGTATCTTGTAAGCGATTGACAAATCAAATCAAATAAATAAATAAATAAAAATAAACATTCCTGGAAGAGGAAAGGCACAAGGATATATCAGCCTGAGAGAGACTCTCATGCATGGAATTGAATTGTCAGTCCCAGCTTAGATGATGTTTAACCAGAGACCAGACATCCTGCTATGAAGCGTCTTTCTAGAAACAGGCAGGCAAGAGGCAAAATCAATTTGGAGGAAAGGGAACAAATTTAGTCTCACATGTTGAATTTCTGAAAGCAAAAGAGCTGCATATTTCACAGTGACATTCTCATTCTAAACATATTGTCTCTTGAGTACATTGCAGAATTCATTTTTGAGAGAGGACAACATTTATTATGGATTGCAGCATCACAGGATAATAAAAATCTGGCACCTTGGAGAGATGACAGCAATTCAGTTCCACAGTGAAACTGATAAGGAATCCAAACACACTGTAGTACACTTTTGATGTTTTTAGCGTAATGAAGCCATCAGTCCCTGCGGAGAAGCTAAAAGTAGGGAACATTTGTTTTGTTCCTTTCAGATTGCTTACAGTTCTACATGTTTTACATAAGCAGAGGAAAGAAACTGATTTCACTCCATCATTTCAATTACTCCTCATCTGAATTCAAAAGCAGGTTTTTCAATTGGGAGCTAAATAAGACTCAGGTTACCAATAATATAGCACTAGCAGTTCTGTTCAGGGGTGGGTTGCTGGGGGTTCACAGGAATTTGGGGGAACCTCTAGCTAAGACTCTGCACAGTTTGGAGGACCCTCAAATCCCACTCCTGCCTGGCTCCACCCACCCTGCCCATCCCCTCCCAGGAGCCCCATGTGGCCCGTTTTGGATGCAGGTAAGTGCAGGGAGGCTCAGGAAGGCCAAAAAAACGGGCCTCCCAGAAGTTTGGGAAGGCTGGAAATGGGCCTGTTTCTGGCTTCCAGAGAGATTTCAGAGCCTGAGGAAGCCATTTTTGCCCTCCCAGAGGCTCGAGGAAAGCCTCAGGAGTCCAGGGAGGGCAAAAACACCACCCCGCCATGGTGCAGGAGGCTGACTAGGCCACACCTACCATGGCCACACCCACCCAGCAAGCGGGCAGAGAACCCGTTTGCTAAAATTTTTGAAGTCGACCTCTGGTCCTGTTTGCTTACAACCATTCAAAGTTACAACAGACCAAAAAATGGCTCACATTTATGACCGGTTGCAGCATCTTGTAGTCACATGTTCTCTTTTTGTGGAGTGGTTTTTTCCCCCTCACGGTTTGGCAAAAACCAGCAAAACACACCCAATGGATAAGCTGGATTTGGATTTATGGCCACGTGGTTCGCTTAACAACCATGGGGACTCATTTAACGATCATGGTAGAAACAACTGCAAAATCGAGTCCAGTCATATGGTGACTTGACTTATGACTGCACTGATATGTGACCAAAATTCTGAGCTTGAGGACTACCTATAAATATCAAGGTTGCTGCTTCCAGCACTTGTAGCTGGATGACACTAGAATGATATGGAAGATTCTCTCCTCCCTATTCTAGTTATTTGTTCTGCTTTTATTTAATTATATATTTTGGTAGTCCTGCTCTCTTGATAGTTTTACTTGAAAGATTTGGAATAAGCCCAAATCATGAGAAAGGGAAGCAAATATACTGTTAATATATTTATACTGAGTGACCAGATTCACAGAATATTGTCAAATGTAATTCACACTATTGCCTTGCCTTCTGCCATGCGCATAGTGGGAATATTACAGTACCTTTTAGATTAGAATCTCCTGATTCTGGCTTTTCTAACACAGATATCCTTGGTTAATGTCTTTAACTGGAATCAAAATTTATGTTGCTACAGCTGGGAGTCATAAAGCATGACATTATGTAACTGCATTCTTAATGACAGAACTCCTGTTGCCATCATTAACCAAATGCCACCAGCTGTTAGGTAAGCACTCCCCAACCCCCAAGTCTTGATAAAGTAAAGACTGCATCCTCTTGAATTTATTTATTTATTTTATTTATTTATTCATTTTGTCAAATGCTTACAATATAATAGAAATAAGAATAAACATAAGTTTAAAACATGAAACAGGAACTAATAATTGGGGTCAATAGGACAGGGGCGGTAGTCATGATTGTGTGCTTATGCACGCCCCTTACAGACCTCTTAGGAATGGGGTGAGGTTGATAGAGGCTAGTTTGAGGGTAGAAGAGTGGAGGTTTGAGTATGTGGTAACAGAATCAGATGGTGAGTTCCAGACATTGACCACTCTGTTGCTGAAATCGTACTTCCTGCAATCGAGTTTGGAGTGGTTTACATTTAGTTTATATCTGTTGTGTGTTCTTGTGTTGTTGTGGTTAAAGCTGAAATATTCATTAACTGGTAAGGTATTGTAACATATGATTTTATGTACTATGCTTAAGTTCAATCTTAGCTGGCGCAATTCAAGGTTGTCTAAGCCTAGAATCTCAAGTCTGGTGATGTAGAGTATTCTGTTGCGAATAGAGGAGTGTAGTGTTCTCACCACCTGCCTATCTCCTGCCCACCTCTGCCCTTTGGGCTATTCTGCACACTAGTACTCCTTGGCATGGGTTTTCCTGTATTAGCATGTCCATTCAATTAGGCTGGTATTTTTCTTTTATCAGACTAATAAACTAGCAAGTTAAGGCTATCCTGAACCATCAGTTAAACTAAACTTGCTTGATGGACAACCTATGAAGCTTAGAGTTACCATGTTTCTCCCCGTAACTCCTACATTTTTATTTTTAAGACACTGACAGCTAACACCTGTAGTGGACTGAGTCAGTTCTGCTGTCCATCATCATCGACTGCTCTCTCTTTGCTACCAATATTCATCAATGTAACTAGCTTCTTCTCTCCTATTTCCAAGCAGACTGCACTGCAAGCCATCTTTTCTCTCATAATTAGGAAAAAAGAAGTATAGATTCAGCTAATGGCTGAAAAAATGATGGCACCGGATTATCTATTAATGTCTCTTAAGAGGAAAAAAAAAAGGCAGGTGGGAACATCAAAGCTATATTCCACCATACAATTACAAAATAACACCCCATTCAAGGTTTCGCTATACAACAGGCCCTTTCTGTTCCCAATCAGATTATTGTTACCACTAGCTGTCCCTTTTAACAGATAATACCAGTAATTAGAGTGTTCCACATGACGAGTTATTATTATTAGGTGGCAGATGTTTAGCAGTATCCTTGTTGGCACCTCTCTAGACAAGTATTTTAATTAATACCAATAATATTTTCTTGCAATGCAAGTATATACACAACCAAGTACTGCATGTCACTTAATCAAAATATTGTAGCATGTTGTTATTTTTAATGTATTTCTGGCTGCCACTCAAAGCACTGTTTTAAAAACAAAGAAGGTGCAAACTGCAACACAGCCTTCTTCATTTCCAAGGTAAAAGCTACTCTGTTACTTTACATACCGTTTTGTTGAGAACACGCATGAATGAAAACAGCCAAGTATATCAAACGCTGCATCCAGAAACAGAACTCTGATTTTGAAGAGATTTGCGCTTATAGCAAGAATGCCCATCAAACCCAGACATCTAGTATGGCAAGTGTAGAGCAAGAGATTGCACAGTTCATTCAAAGACCCTCTTTTAAAAGTTTTCATACAATGTGTGATTGTCTGCACAGCTATGGAACAGGACAGATTTTAAAACGAAAAGACCCCACCGTAATTACAGGTGGTCCTCAATTTAAAACCGGTTGCTAAGCAACCACTCAAAGTTCTAATAAACCCCCCCCCCCCAAAACATACTTACGATTAGGTTTCAAAGTTACTGCTCCTGCTGTTGTTCATCCTTAAGACTTCAGGGACACTGTAGCGCCCCACTCCTACCTATCTCTGCCACCTCTCTTGCTATGTCCTTGCAGACCTTGGCCTGCTCTCAAACCCGCCACTCAACCATGCAAGGAAACATAAAGCCAGTCAGAAGAAGCTACTGGCACACAGAGGGCAATTACAGTCTGTACTGCAACTGCTTTCTATGTGTCAGTAGCTTTTGCTGACTGCCTTTAGGCTCCCTTGCGTGGTGGTGGGGGTTGAGAGCAGGCCAGGTCCTGGGGGAATCCTGAGGGGCAGAAAGTGGCCCACTGGGTGCATGGAGTGGGGGAGGCCTTGGATGGCCCAAGGAAGGTCTCCCCCCCTCTCTCCCTCCCTCCCTCCTCCCTCTCCTCCCTCTCTCCCTCTTTCTCCCTCCCCTCCCTCTCCCTCTCTCTCTCTCTCTCTCCCCAAAACACCTTGTGCTCTGCTTAAAAACCTCAACCATCATTTAATGGCCCTATCAGGGACAGCAGGGAGTGTGGGTCATTAAATGAGGCCATCTCACTTAAAGGGCCATTGCCACCTGCATCCGTAATGGGCAGACTTCATGGTGGTTGTAAGTCAAGGACTACTGTAGCTTTTCTGCTGCTGGAAGAAAAATCCAGGTCCAGTTCCAAGCCGGCAATAAAATGGAGGCTGCTTAAGAAAGGAAGTTTATTGATGAACAGAACCAACAAGTACACAGTGTGCAGTTCTGGTGCAGCTGACAAAATGGAGTTGAGAGTCGGGGGAGGGTGTTATACCTTTTTCGGGTTTTGTATTTGAGCTTCCTGTTCCTGTGGAAGAATATGTCCTTTAATATTCTAATGGCTGTTGTCAGTTTCCTATGGGGTCATGTAGGGTGGTTATATAGGGGGCTGGCTCTATAGGCAAAAGGGGAAATGAAAATCCTAGGTGTTTGAGATAATCTTTGGCTTGCCTAATT
Source organism: Notechis scutatus (assembly GCF_049901735.1). NCBI lineage: Eukaryota > Metazoa > Chordata > Lepidosauria > Squamata > Elapidae > Notechis > Notechis scutatus. The sequence continues at coordinate 148,364,979 of NC_142011.1, read as the reverse complement.
GTGTTGCTTATCTGGAGTTTCTGTTTACCCAGTCTTTCTGAATGGATTACCAAATCTGACTTTCTAAAAGCTGGCCTCCTAAGTCTCTGCTTGGGGCAGGGAGACTGGGGCTGCTTTTAGCCTCCCTTAAGATTTTCCTCCCATTTTTCCTTTAGGGGAAATATTCTATCCTGCCTTTTTAATATTCCCCAAAATATTTCATTCTCTAGGAGAGTGGGTGGGTGCTGACTTCCTACACTACAAAATAAGCAATGTAGAGTTTGAACAATCATCCAGATTGGCCAGCATTAGCAAATTGGAGACAGTGTAGGTAAATGTTTGTGTACAGTATGCGTGGGTGTTCTGTCTCACCTTTCTTCTTTCCCAAAAAGATGAAAGAGTACAAACTCACACAAACACAGGCAGGCAAGCTGTCTCGGACTCCACAGAGTTAATTCTTTGGAACTGATAATGTCCTTGGCATTCCAACACGCTCTGCCTGCCAAGTCCGAATTGATAACAAGTAAAAAGCTACTCACTGAAAATTACAAGGCAGACCACAAAAATCATTCACAACGAAAACCTGAAGTAAGAGTAAACTTTGTCCCGTACAAAGTTCTAGCCGACAAAACACCCACTTTTATCCTCTATCGGGTGTGGCTCAATGACTCAGCTCACTCTCTGACCCTCCCACGCCTCCTACGTTGCTGCTCACTTTCTCCCTACGACGCTGGATCAAGCCAACATTCTTCCTCTTGACTCCCTGTCAGGGGCTGCTCCGATATGCCTTCCTCCTGATTAATCTCAGGCTGTTCCTCTCGGTTGTCTGATGAAACCTGAGGCATTATCAGGGAGGAAGGCATTGCCAGAGAGGAAGGTCCTGGGGAGGAAGGCGTTCCCAGTTCCTCCTCCTCATCTTCCAAGTCCTCTTCCTCTAACAGCACAGGCTCGGGAATCGGAGCCACAACACATGGGTATGTGCAAGTGTGTGTGTGTGTGTGTGTGTGTGTGTGTGTGTGTCTCCTCATCCACCTACCATTAGCCCCATCCCTTTTGTATTTTCACAAGACCCCCTTCAAGATCTGGTTATATTATCAGGCTTGGGGTTCCCAGGGAATTGGAAATTTGCTTAGATGGTTGCATTGTTGAGGTGATCTTTTTTATTCTCTCTTACCTGAGGGTCTTTAAGTTTGTTTTTATCCTATTTGTTCCTTAATGTAGATTTCTATATGTTTTATGTATTGTTTTTATATCCGTGCTGTTCATCTGATTGTTGTCTGGAGTGCTTATAGAGTCCCTTTGGGTGAGATCGGCTACCGTGTAATTTGATTAATAAATTAATAAATAAGCAAATATCTTTCCCTCAACACTTCTCCATGAAATAAGCCATTTTATAAAAATTGGTTTTATAGCTTGAAATCATTCCCAAGGTTGGAACAAATGTAACTCAATGGATGAATAAGAACAAAATAATTTGGCATAAAACAGTGCATTGAGAGAACTCTGATACTGTATCAAGAAAAATGGAACACAAATAGAAATGATACCCAGGAATTGCCAGCTCCTTCAAATGATCTGACCTTCTCTATTTACAAGGAATCCTTTTTATTTTCAAGTAATTGATGCTGCTAAAACCCAGATATATTAAAGGGTGAGAAATCCAAGCTATCTGCAGACTGAGATGTACGTAAAAAGGTGGCCCCAGAGACGTGCCTGGGAAACAGTGTTTCTTAGTATAAAAATGTACCAACAATACACATGTGATAGGTTTTGCATGTAGGTCTAAAGAACAAAGAATTGTAACAGACATTGATAACTAGTTTAATGTAGTCCTGGAGACATTTTTTTTTGTCTGTCTTACAGAATTGTAATCAAATGTGGAGGCTGATTTTTGTCTTTCAGAAATGTAAACATTAACTCCAAACTACGAAGGCAATATTTGCCCAAAGGCAATGGAGCATATATAACCATCACGGTGATAAATTTTACAAACGTATATTGGAAAATGCAGCACACAAGTGGTGTGGAGGTTGGGATAAAACATTGTCCAAACTGTCATCAAGAGAAAATGAAATGATCAGAAAAGCTGATAAAAAGTAATGCATGTTGAACACACTATATTGTTCATGAGCAAGTGACGGGCTGGGGCAAAAAAATACTAATAATGTTTGCAGTGAGCAAAGGTCCGTGAAATGGATCAGGGCAGTAAACAATTAGTAATAAAATGGAGGCATGTTAAAATGCCTAGATGGAAGATTGCATCTTTATCATTCCATTTCCAGTGAAATAAGTAGAATCACAACCGATCAGGACTGGAGATAAAACCTTTATGACATACACATGGGGCACTATGATTGTTTTCATCCAGTTCAACTTTTTTTTTTAAAAAAAAAACTAAGCTAAAATGTGCTGGTTTTTTGCCTACCAGCCCCACCTCCTGCTAAAACCTCACAGCATTGCAAACAGAAAACAAGAAAAAATTTACACAAAACCTGCAAGCATCAACTAAAGCCCAGCACCCCAAATATTAAAAACATATGTATTCTCTTGTGAGAGAGGACCTTGATGCTTAAAAACATCAAGCATCTGAATTTCTGGAGATGTTATGTGTTTGAACAAATCCGCAGCGTTTAGAACAGCTGTCTGATATGCGTATTAGACGGAAACTGCCCCGTTGTCTTTCAGCTTTTTTTGCCAGTTCTCAGAGGGATAAGATTGTCAGTGTACTTCTAGCTGCTTCACAGGCTAACTGATGCACTTGGGGGCTCTTCGAGGAATTTTTGAGGTATAAAAGAGATTCTCCGGGGATTGCAAAACCTTCAGTTTGCAATAAATAGGAGGGAAATACCGGTACCTATGTTGGCATGAAATCCATTTTTCTGTGGCTCAGTTTGTAGGTCAAGATTAATACTACAACAACAACATTGTGAAGGCTAATGCCTAATCTATAAAATCCTTTTCAGCAGACATGAATAAGGGAAAGAGCTACCCTCTGATATATGGCTTGATTTTGATGGGTCAATGTTCTTGCAGAAATTGTCTTCAGCTAGTTGTACCAACCCATAAACATACTTCTGTGCTTGCCCCCCAAGTGACAGCAATGGCTCAGATTTAGGTTCCTTACTGAAGAATCACTGTAAACTTACTATATTTTTGTAATGCTTATTTACAATTTACAAATTGGGCATTGAAGGAGGCACACTTCCTCATCGCTGTGTCCAATATTGTGTTTGGTAACTGCCAACATTGAAAATAACAGAGCAGAAAAGAAGAGAAAGGGCAAATTATACCACAATGGTCAACTTTGGAACTTATTTCTTATTTAATTTCTGCATGGTTTACAGGAGATTAATAAGAATTTCTAACTGATGGATATTTAGCAATAGCAGTAATGTAACTTCTCTTTTGCTCCAAATTATACTAATATTGTCAACATTGATAAGCCTTGGAAAACATGGAGAATTTTGTAGGGAAAAATACATTCTGTCCAGTGTCAAAATAACCCTTTACACTTTGGTTAACAGATCCCAATCCTAATGCTTTACAAAACGGAACCTCTTACAGAGTCTAAAGACTTCTGCAGTCTTTTTCTTTTAGGGCTAGTTTAAACACCAGGTGAAACTAGGAAGTGCACAACTGTAGTTTATTGAATGAATCCCAGCTGTTTGGTTTATGCATCACATTAAGCCATAAGCCACAACTGGAAAGTTCTTACCCTTGGCTAAGTCAATGTTCCCTCTCTCTCTCTCTCTCTTTCTCCCTCCCCCTCTCCCTCTCTCCCCCCCTCTCTCTTTCTCATTCCTGCCCTTCTCCATCTCAACAGCAGTTCCTACCTTGAATGCATTGCCTTGTGGATTTGGAGGATGAGCTGCTCTATATGGCTTACAGAAATGAGATGTATGAGTTAATCAACACCTGGAGATCCTCTATGCCAGCATGACTAGCCCAATCCCAGTGTTGTTTCTGGAAGAGTTGCATCTACACCTGCAGCTGAGGGCAAAGAATATAAAAAATGTGCCATGATGGGTTCAGGGAGAGAGCCAGAATAGGATTCCAGTTTTCTTTGGCTGAGTTTTGTAGCTGGTGGCAACATTGCCATGAAAGCTTACTTGATTAGAAAATCTGAAAGCAAGACAAAAATGAATGGAAAGTTGGAATGTGGTCCAACTTGAAAAATAAAAAAAAAACCTCCTTCATTTCTCTATAATAGGGTAAGGGAGAGAAACCAATAAACAAAATCACAGGGAGGAAGAGAGTTCTGTTATGTTTTCCAAAAAAATTGATCAACCTAAAAAGCTGTTTGCATTCTTTTCTCTTGCTAAGTTTCTTTCGTGCATTGCAAATTCATGCTGCCAAGGAAACCAAGATAATGCATTTTTTAAATGTGCTTTCTCATTCACCCAACTCCTTCCCTTTCAGAAATTCAATGTTTGTGATTGTCTAAAACTAGTGGCAATTTCTCCAACGGCCTTAAGAAACGATTCAGAATCATTTCCACTAAAATATTGTTAAGTTTTCTTTTCTAAAAGTGATGTTCTAATAGCAATTTCAATTAGAGGCTGCCACAAAGTCAATCCAGAAAAGACAGCTTGCAATTGCCACTGGAAATTAGACTGACTCCTATGTTCTTTCTATAAGTGTTAAGTCTGATTCAGGAATAAGATTTGCATACCTACATTGACAGTATCCTCTGAAGATATATTGTTCTAAGCCAGGGGTGTCAAACTCAATTTTATTGAGAGCCGCATCAGGGCTGTGGTTGACCTCCGCGGGGTAGGGGGGTGGCCAACTGGGTGGGTGTGGCCGACTGGGTGGGCATGCCCAGCTTGACGCCACTCCCCATGCTGGCATGTTTTCCCTTTGCATTGGGTAGACCAGGCTGAAGCCACAATGGCCCGATGTTTCCTCTTCGCATTGGGTAGACTGCACTGAAGTGACGCAGGCCAGCCCCTTACATTTTCCAGGATGGATCCAACCACATTTCACGCCAGATTTGGCCTTGTGTTTGACACCCCTCTTGTAAACAATGCAAGGAAGCAGGCATTTTATCACCACGTTAAAGTCATGTATTATAATTCTTAGCCAGCACATATATATCAATGGTCAAGGTCTTGAGTTCTGCACATGGAACTAGTCTATTTATAAAAAGTATATGTCATAGAACTACATGTTTAAGGTGCCCACGTTAATTGTGTCTGACCTGGCAATTCTGTGGGTCAGGACCAGAGGTGGTATTCAGCAGGTTCTGACCAGTTCTGGAGAACTGGTACCAGAAATTTTGAGTAGTTTGGAGAACCGGTAATGGAAATTTTGAGTAATTTGGAGAACCAGCAAATGCCACCTCTGACTGGCTCTGCCACCAACTATTCTCTGCCTCTCAAGTCCCAGCTGATCAGCTGGGTCTTCTTTTGTTGCCCTGCACAGGAAAATGGAGCTGGAAAGCAGGTTAGCAGGATAAGGAGGGAATGGGGATTTTGCAGTAAGTTTTCCCCAGGAGTGGGGAGGGAATGGAGATTTTACAGTATCCTTCCCCTGTCACACCCACCAAGCCATGCCATGCCCACCAAGACACGCCGACAGAACCAGTAGTAAAAAGTTTTGAATCCCACCACTGGTCAGAAGGTCTCTTCACGCCCTCTGATCTTGCACTACTTCTTTGACTTTTTCTAAATGCTGTGTCTGGTGTCAGCTTTGAGGGTGAAAGATGTTCACAGTTAAGTGCATTAATAGCATTAGTTATGTACAGAAAGGGAGAACGTAACTGAATGACTATCCTAAGATACAATAACATTTTTAATGCAAGAAAGAAATCTATCCCAGTGAACAACTGAGTCTGCATTGATGGGATGTGCACCACGGTTTGGAAATCTAGCCCAGCATTTCAATTCCTCTCACTGTGGTTCTTGGCATTACTGCTGTTTGAGAAGCATTAACAAAGCTCATTATACCACAAAAGTGGAGCTTATTTTGTTCCATTAAGTACTTAAGCAAACAATACTGATTTTTAAAAAAATTGTAGGTATGTTTGGCTGACAATGAAAAGCTCCTGGAAGAAAGAAACAGAGGTACAGCTGGCTAGTTATAGGAAAGAAGCAACCAAGCAGAGTGTGAAATATAGGCACAAAATACTAAGTTCCTTGTGTTATGAACATTTGGTACATCAGTTAAGCAAAGCACATGTCTCTCCCGTTTGCAGCTCCTTAAGTTTAAAGAGGACATTAATTTGTTCTTTTTTTTCAGGACCTTTATAAATTTGGGAAAACTTTTCTTTTCAGTGGCATTAACTTGGCGTGAATTTAAATGATGATAGCCTGAGAGATTTTTTTTTTAACCTGATTTTTTAAATAGCTACATTGCTGATATTGGTTAAAACCGTGTTGTGATGTTTGTTCTTCCTTGTATAATTTTGCTTAGGTATAAGTGCACATTCTCTCTATTAGCAGTTCATTTGGATCTTCTAAATTTGCTGGAATGTAAATAATATTCTACAACACCAACTTATCAGGAAAGCAGGATAAAAAAAAATGGAAGTGAGACCTTTGCTAAGGAGCCCCTTAGCTATTTTTATTTACTTTTATATAGGTTATAAACCAAACAAAGCTTTTGAATTTCTTTGAATGATAGGAAAATGAAATAGCTTTTCAAAATTAATAAGTATAAAGAAATACTTTTCATTGTTGCTTCCCAACAGACCTTCATAATTCCCAGCTATGTCATTCCTCCTGCCTTTGGAGATAGATAGGGCATGAAAAAGACGAAGATCTTCACACATAGTATATCCAGGAACTTATGGATATGTAATAAATAATTTAGATTCCAGTCTGTGTTATCAGCTGTTGTGTTTTATTTTTCTGTAAATGTTCTAACAAAAACAAACAAAACGGTGTGAGTTTCAAAGGCCGTATAGGTAATCCTCAACTTATAACCGGTTACTTAGCGATCATTTGAAGTTACGACATAGTTCCAAAGTTTTGACAGCTATCTCCCCCCACAACCGAGTGACTACGTTTTGCGCACTTGACAAGTAGACTGCATATACAGTTGCTTGCAGCTTCTCACAGTCACATGATCATGATTTATGATGTTTTTGCTGAAAACTGGGATTTATTTGTGTGTTTTAGGGTAAAAAACATCCCACAATAGGTTCACTGAACATTTGCTTAGCGAGTGCTGCAAAAATGTTGTAAAATTGGGTTGGTCACATGATAGCTCCACTTTATGAATGTTGCAACTTATGGCCATAACGGGTAGGCTCTATCACAGTTGTAAGTTGAGGACTCCGTCTACCATACTTGAAAGTAAAAGTAAAGGTCCCCCTGCACATTCGTGCTAGTCGTTTCTGGCTTGGGGAGGGTGGTGCTCATCTCTGTTTCTAAACTGAAGAGCCAACGCTGTCCAAAGACATCTCCGTGGTCATGTGGCCGGCATGACTAAACACTGAAGGTGCATAGAACGCTGTTACCTTCCCACCAAAGTGGTCGCTATTTTTCTACTTTCATTTTTACATGCTTTTGAACTGCTAGGTTGGCAGAAGCTGGGACAAGTAATGGGAGCTCACTTCGTTACACGGCGCTAGGGATTCAAACTGCCGAACTGACGACCTTTCTAATCGACAAGCTCAGCGTCTTAGCCACTGAGCCACCGCGTCCCTGTACTTGAAAGCAGAAAGGAACAAACCAAAGGGAACACTAGTTAAAGGACACATCCCAGGGAATGAAAATATTAAAAGCAAAATAAACAGCAGAAACTTTTCTTGTTGTAGCAATCACAGAACTTTCTCATTGATCAACAATGTATAAGACTATGAGAGATAATATCTCATTTGAACAACACAGAACCAGTTGCTATTCATCACATTTTCTATCCAAATACATACTTGTGACTACATACTTGCTAACTGAACATCCTTAACCTTTATCACCCTCTCTTCTAAGTTTAGTATAGCAGATTATTATTATATAGTACTGAAAAAGATTTCACAATTGTTTCCACAGGTTTACACAAAAGGGAAAAAAAACAGGTAGATCATAGAAAAAAGCATATAAATGCCTACGGGGTATTTTTAATCCCCAGACATAAGGCAAGTTCAGATTTTTGAATTTTTCCATCCTTGTTCACATCACAGTGATGAAGCAGGATATCTCGGAATTTATCCAGATCCGTACCACTAATGCTGGGCTATAACAATAATGAGAGAGAGAAAAATAAAGAAAAAGAAAGAGATAAAAGTGCACTTTGGAAAACAAAATAGTCATTTTTAGCATTAAGCCCATCCAATCTCTTTATTTGATTTGATTAATTTAAGTTAAACTCAATACAACACCTTCAAAATCTAGACAAATTGAAATAACATAAAATTGAACATAACAAGGGAACAACACATCATTGCCAAGATGAATTACACACCAGTAGGCATGATGTTAGTCTACCCCAGACCTTGCCTCTGCCTCTTCTATGTTGTTTTTTCATTAACCAGCTTAGACTACAACTATTCCTTTGAAGTCCCTTATTCAAGTATAAACAAGGTCTGAGTCTCCTAGCCCAGCAAGGTTATATCATTTGCTGCAATCATGAGAAATAATGGAGTTGTACTGCAGGGTAATAGATTTAATTTAAAAAAAAAACATATAATATGAAACAGACTTCTTGAACTGTGGCTCTTCCAGATGTTTTGAACATGAACTCCTATTATCCCTAGTGAAAACAGGTAATTGCTTGATGTTTGAAGGGTAATGGCCGATGTAATCCAGCATAAAGGAAGTTATCAGATTGGAAGAAATACGTTCTGTGGAACTGAAATACACAGTCAGTACATTACCAGCAAATATTTACGTCTGGGAGGAAGGATGGGGAAAGGCAGTAATTGAGGAAGTATGGATAATTTGAACAAGACAAGCTGTAATGCATGCAAAAGTTCGTGTTGCATAACATTTTCCCATTCTTCTCTTCTTCACTTTCCATAAAAAAGAAAATGGAAGCAGCTTATTTTGCTCAATCATTAAAACAGCTGAACTGAAACATTCACAGGTGGTCTAACTCTAATTGATCTAGGGCTGCCAGCAACTTTTGGTTAAAAATAACAGGCAAAAAACATAATAACAATAAATTACCTTGACAAGCTCCATCATATCTTTTACAAACCCATCAACTTCTGGACCTTCAAGAGCTCCTGTTTTACTCTGGAATATATAAAGATCATGTACATTTGTGGAGTAAAAACATTGACATGTCTATCTACATACTTTGCTCTTTCTTCTGGCAATAATGTACTCAATCTTGGAAGCTATATCTGTAAGAGTAAGAAGGATTTCATGGAAAAGAGGAAAAAAAAAACAAGAAAATTACCAGAATCCATAAGGAAAAAGATTATTGCCTTACTCCTATCCTGTCAGCTTTGAAAACAAGTAGACCACATAAATCTTACAAGAACTGTGCCATATTAAAGACTAATGGGATATGAGCATCAAGTTCTTGGTGGACCAGATCAATAAGAGTCATACACTTTCTACAAAAACTTTAAATGTGTGTCGTCTGTGCAAACAAAAGGAGGAAACAAAAATGCTGACCTCCTCTGCATCATTCTATTGTTCTGCTTCTTGTTGTAGAGGCAGTTGGCTTTGAAAGCTAGAGATCTTCATCTATTCATGGAGATCCTTTATGCAATTCCAACCCATGAAAGAATGGGTTGAATGAAAGAATGAAATGAAATATGACATGGAAAACCTTCACAGATAGAGAAATTTCCCACTGCCTATCGTTTTCATCTGTACTTGGCTAAAGCGTATTACAATGCCAGACCAGAATTATCTGCATTTGTATCTAGAGGACCAAAAAAGAATGATTATGAATGGAAGACAGCCAAGAACTGTTTCTGAAGCAACTCATGATCCTTGCCAACTCCACACCCCCCCAAAAAAACCCTCTTCCTTTAATGATTACAAAATAGATACAGATTCTTGCTCGTTGCCAAATACCTCTTTGCAGAGTTTGCACAGCCCTAACAAATTTAAAAAAAACAAAACATTATGTTTGACATTTTAAATAATGGAAGGCAGAAAATGCCCTCCATTAAGAGCAGCATTTGTTTGGATAATGCCCTGTTGATCCATTTGCCCAGCAAAGCAGCTATAATAATCTCTGCAACTATACATGTACACACAGATTTGTATACACACTTACATTTAAAAATAATTACCATCATTTAAATAAAGCAAAATCCATTTCTATCCTTTGTGAAGAATTATAACCAAGTGACTTTTAGTTTAACTCAGTGGTCCCCAACCTTTTTTGTACCAGGGACCAGTTTCATGCAGAAACACTTTTTCAAGGACTGGGTAGGGGCATGAAGGTTCCAATAACAAAAATCTGTCACCGCATATTACACAGAGTGGATGTGGGGCTTGTGAATCACCTGTTGCAATGAACCCGTAACTCATTTTGCGAGGGCTAGCTTGCATTGCTGATGCAGGATAAATACGTGCCAAAGAGTCAAGCGTGGAAGTTAGGCGAGGGCGGAAGTGGTTGTCTTTCAAAATAAGACACCCGGAAGCAAAAACATATTTTTATATATATTTTAATCACGATTATTCATTCTTTGCGGCCCGGTACAAAATGCTCCACGGACCACTACCGGTCCGGGGCCCGGTGGTTGGGGACCCCTGGTTTAACTGACTGGTACAGGTCACAGTAATATCACAGCAGCAATGATTGTGCAAATAATGTGAATTCTGTAATTTTGATGCAAATTACATTTGCATGGGGACAACCACAGACACCCACAATTTGCATGCCAGCTCAATAAGACTCATTAATGATGGAGAAATTCCTCTGCAATGATTATCTTTAATTCATCTTTAAACTAGGCATAGAGTATTTGAGAATTATCTTTCAATAAAGGACAGCCATTCATAAAACAGGCTACTCTCATTTGGTGTAGGGTCAGTAACCCCAAATACTAATAATACAACTCTTACCACATCATAGTGTGCAAAGATTTTCTCAAAGTCTCTCTTTCTTTCTTCTGCACTGGAAGCCTAAATCAAAGAACATGTAGGAGAGGAATTAGTTTTGAGGGGGAAAAAAAAACTACAGAAAAAAAAAAGAATAATCAAGTTCCCTGTACTTACATCCAGTTTAAATTGAAGGAGAAAATTTTCCTGAAGAGCTAAAATCCTGAGTGGAAAGAGCCAAACCGTTATTTTCTGAGACTTCATTTCCACAGAAATAGACAGTGGTGCTTGACAGAGCTCAGAAAGAGGAGATTTCACAGGAATTTAACAGACATTTCTGGAAGCAGTAGTTTGTGATATGGTGCATTGTCACCCTGCTTCCAGGAAAAGCAAGTCCTGAGCCTGCAGTAACTGCACAACATGAGGTAAATTGCTGAAGCCACTCGAAGTGAATATTTACCTTGCGAGATCATTCAGATCCAGTCTGCCATCTTTATTTTTGTCAAAGAGCTTCATCTACAACGCAAATAGTGGAAGTGAAATGATTAATACTAGGAGAGCTAAGAAAAAAATCCCAATACCCCAAACCAATAGCATTTTGCTAATCAGAATGATACTCTCAAATTACTTTGAGTGACAGTGGGCAGACAAATGGTTGGTTATGTGACGATCCAAAGATGTTCAAAAGTCTACCATAGATTTCTCCCAGGGATATTTAGACTGTTCAAGTCATAACTTTAAAATAATGTTTTGTGATGCTTCCTTCAGCTAGCGGGCATTGAATACGTTGAATAAAATATATACCTGTTTGAATAAATATATACCTGTTTTCTTCCATTTTCCAATTTTTCCCTAACAATTGATGGATTTTTATTTTTTTTAGTCTAGTTGATTCAAAAGAATGTGCTACTACCTTCAGGAGCGCTTGGTCTCTGGAAAGCATGTATAAACCTGCAGCCCTAAAGCCTTTGAGGATGAGATAGGCTAAAAATCTAAGAATGTAATTTTGGGATAAGATAATTGGATAAGCCTTAACAAACTGCAGAGACAAATCAAGAATTAAATGTAAATTGCAAAGGAACAATTGATGGGGGAGTGCTGAAAATTGAGGTTTTTGCATCTGATATCCTTATGGGAAGACTTTATTATGTATTGTTTGGGAGTCCTGGGTAAGTACCTATGTAAACACCATAGGCCTAAGATGTCAACAACAGCCTGCCCCAGAATTTCATCCTTAGTACTGGAACTACAATTCCCAGACATTTCTACCAGCATGGCCCAGAGTTCTGCAGCCAGAGATTTCTGATAGAAGTAGTTCTAGTACTTTGGGGGGCACTCTTGCAGGAGCAGGTCTTCTGAATTTGTTCTTAGAAGCCATAGGCCAGGACTCTCCAAACTTGGCAACCTTAAGACTTGTGGAGTTCAACTCCCAGAATCCCCCAGCCAGTCATGGCTTGGGAATTCTGGAAGTTGAAATCCACAAGTTTTAAAATTGCCAAGTTTGGAGAGCCCTGCCATAGGCCTTCAGAAGAATGATCCTTATCCATTATCTTGCTGAGCCTTCCAAAAACATATGACGCTGCCAAAGAGCTCTGTCTGCATAAAAATGGGATTTAATTAAGAAATTTCAGTCTCGTAGTATCAATATTTATTAATATAAAAAGCTTTCTCTGCGCTCCGAAGTATATTCTAGTTGTATTCTTAGCATTTCCTTTCTTGCTGCTTGGTTTACTTTTTGCTGCCCTTTTCCTGCCGTTATGTCCAAAAACAACAAAAGGGTAAAGGGAAGTGGGGAAAGGCTGTGCTTTTTTTCAGAACGAAAGGAAAAGAAGGAAGAGTGAAGGAAATAGTGAATGGAATAAACTATAATAAAAGGAGGTTGAGAAGCTGGATTTAATTTTTTATATGTGGAAAAGCGATTTGGCAAACTGCGCAGCGTAGCTCCAGGTTTAAAATATTCAAAACTGGGATAGTGTTTAGTCTTTATTTTATTAATGCCACCATTAGGAAAGCTGTAACACATCCCAGGGGAAGGGGGAATATGATCCTATCCATATGTTGCATAGTATCTCATCTTTCTATCCTTTAATCTTCAGGCTCAGTGGCTTAGAAGATAGTGCCGTCTCAAAATCATTAGCCTGCACTCCTACAGCATATGATTTAGTTTTTCTCAGATGAGCGCACGATGTAGATTAAGGGGTGTCCAGGCTTGGCAACTTTAAGTCTTGTGGACTTCAACTCCCAGAATTCCATCTGGGGAATTCTAGGGGTTGAAATCCACAGGTTCACAGGTCTTAAAGTTGCCAAGATTGAACACCCCTAATCAGTGGTGGGATTCAAAAATGGTTAATACTGGTTCTGTGAGTGTGGCTTGGTGGGGGTGGCTTGGTGGGGGGTGGCGTGGCTTGGCGGGCATGGCGTGGCATGGCTTGGTGGGTGTGGTGGGCATGGCAGGGGAAGAATACTGCAAAATCCCCATTCCCTCCCTACCCACTAACCTGCTTCCCAGCTCTGTTTTCCTGTGCAGGGCAACAAAAGAAGACCCAGCCGATCAGCTGGGACTCAGAAGGCAGAGAATAGATGGGGGCTGGGCCAGTCAGAGCTGGTTTTTGCTGGTTCTCTGAACTACTCAAAATTTCCACTGCTGGTTCTCCAGAACTGGTCAGAACCTGCTGAATATCACCTCTGCCCCTAATGTAACTAATGGAGGCTTTTTACAAACACTATACCAGGGGTGTCCAACCTTGGCAACTTTAAGACTTGTGGACTTCAACTCCCAGGGGCGTGCATAAGCGCACCAACGTGCCTACCGTCCCTGTCCTATTGTTTCTCCTATTCTTTTATTTTTCTTGTATGTAACCATTTCATGTATTCACAACTATGTATACATTTATACTTATTATCTTGTAAACAATTGGCAAATCAAATAAATAAAAATAAATAAATAGAATTCCTTCAGCCAGCTGGCTGAGGAATTCTGGGAGTTGAAGTCCACAAGTCTTAAAGTTGCCAAGGTTGGACACCCTGCACTATACAGTCTGAGTGGTAACTATAATGGTCCTTCTGCAAAGGTATTCCCAAGATCAGGTGAGCAGCTTCTCTCTTTCTCTTTGCATCTTACAAATTGCCAGTTTCTGCATCTCATTATCTTTCCCTCATATCCCCTCATAACGTGCCACACAAACCGTCAACAGGAGGAGGAATCAAACTCTGACACCATGAGATCTCTAACTTTCTAGCAGTTCCCATTATTGAACATTAATGGATTATTAATCAGAAACATGTCAACTATCAACTGCAATGTAAGGATACACCTGGCCTCATTTCACAAAAGATGACTAATGGACCGACCTGGGATAGCAACTCCGTTTTCTATTGAAGTCTTCACTGATCTATTGGAATGGACACGTAATGAACTTTTTACAGTAATCAGAATGGCAAAATGAGCCATGGTGGTGTAGTGGTTAGAATGCAGTACTGCAGGCAAACTCTGCCTACTGCCGGTAGATCAATCTTGACCGGTTCAAGGTTGACTCAGCTTCCATGATGGGTAAAATGAGGACTCAGATTGTGGGGGGCAATAAGTATGCTGACTCTATAGACCGCTTAGAGAGGGCTGTAAAGCACCGTGAAGCAGAATATAAGTCCAAGTGCTATTACTATTGCCAAGACAGAAAACTAGGGGTTGGTGAGGCAGTGCCCTCTCACCAGAATCCCAAGGGCATTGCCAAATTTTCAAAATAGTGATGAGAAAACTCGCTTGCTGTCCTATGAAAATGCCTAAATCATATGAAATAACGAGATATTACAAGCCTTGGGCCGTTTCTACCATGTTTCTCATATAATAAGGCTGGGTCTTATTTTTTTTTTTGAGCCCCGAAAAAATGGCTAGGCCGTCTTTTCGGGGGTGACTTAATTTTCCCCTCCCTTGCATCTTCGGGCGGGCGGCAACAGCTTGGATGTTGACCTCGGCATTGGTGGGGCACTTCGTATCGGGGTCAACGCAGGCAGCACCATATCCGGGTGTGCAACAAAAGTACTTCCTAACGGCAAGCCGCCCCACCATTCCCCCCATTTCGCATGTTTTAATATAGGCCTTAATTTGGGGGGAGGGGCTTAATTTCATTTCATGCCTATAAAACATGCTGGGACTTCCTATTGGGGGAGGCTGTATTGTTGGAGAAATAGGGTAGTAAGACGTTTCAGCAACCTCATGTGAAATCATACCAACACTGCATGAGATGAGGGTTTTATTGTCTCTTTTCTTGCACCTGGTTCATTGTCTGAGATCATCACGCGGTTCCATTGTAATGAATCGTGATTCACTACTGTGAATATGAGCCTAGCTTCTTCTACAATTCACGTCTTTTCTTTTCCCTTTTCTTCTTCTTCTGGAAAGCTCAAAAGCCTTCACTTCTCTGTGCAGTGGAATAGGTAATTGTCAATAAACAGTCACTCTTACTCATCACATGTCCTTTCCTCTCCTTCAGGTTTACTTAGGTTTGTCAGTTCTGTCATTAGGGGCTGAACTGAACTGAAAGCAAAAGTCCTCTCTCATAACTGTTACAATAAAGAAACAACAACATGTAGCCTGCAGAGAGAGCAGCTTTCTTTTTCTTTTTATCATTTATAAAAAAGGTAATGGTTTCCCCTATCCAGGGGCGGGCTTCAAAATTTTTAGCAAGGGGTTCTCTGCCCGATTGCTGGATGGGCGTGGCCTAATTGGCCTCCTGCACCATGGTGGGGGGGGAATTTTTGCCCTCCCCAGGCTCCAGAGGCTTTCCTCAAGCCTCCAGGAGGGCAAAAATGGCCTCCCCAGGCTCCGGAGGCTCTCTGGAAGCTGGAAACGTCCTGAACTTCTGGGAGGCCCATTTTTCACCCTCTCCGAGCCTCCGTGTGCACCTTGCACTTACCTGCATCCAAAACAGGCTGCGTGGGGACTCCTAGGAGGGGTGGGGCGGGGTGGGCCAGGAGTGGGATTTGGGGGGTTCTCCAAACTGTGCAGAATCTTAGCTAGGGGTTCTCCTGAACCCCTGCGAACCCCCAGCAGCCCACCCCTGCCCCTATCCAGTCATGTCTGATTCCAGGGGATGATGCTCACCTCTGTTTCTTAACTGAGGAAGCCAACATTTGTCTGAAGAATTTTTGTAGTCATGTGGCTGGAGTGACTGTATGCTGAAGTGCCTGGAGCAGTTCCCTTCCCACTGAAGTGGTGCCTATTTATCTACTTGCATTTGCATGCTTTCAAACTGACAGGAGCTGGGGCAAGAATGGGAGCTCACCCTGTCATGTGGCACTTGGGTCTCAAACAGTCAATTTTCCAGTTGACAAGTCTAGCATCTTAACCACTAGGCCACCACGCCCTTCCTTATCATTTCGATCACCATCTTTATTATTTTTATAAATAATTCAAGGTGGCAAGTGTACCTAATACTTCTTCCTCCTCCTGTATTCCCTACAACAGCAACCTTGTGAAATGGCTTGGGCTGAGAAATTGGCCCAAAGTTACCCAACTACCTTTCATGCCTAAGGCAGGACTATGCATGGTTTCTTGGTTTCTACTCTGATGCCTTAACAGCTACAGTGGCTAAACTATGTTTTAGCAACCTGTCCCAAACAACATGATTGTTTTCTCGTGTATCTTTTCCTTTTATTTTAAAACTCTTCCCAGAATTTTTTGATGGGTTAAATGTATCAAGGTGCATAGGAAGTGGTCTCCTACTGCAGTAGAATAAATTTTAAAAGCTAAATAGATGATGGCATGGGGTTATGAAGGAACCAAACAATTTATCATTCAAACGCTATTTTATATCTCAGGGATGCAATAAACTAAATTACTCATCAACTATTTGGACAAAAATGGAGAACATTCTCATCATCCAGGTAGCTGAGAATTAATCCTTAATTCTCGACTTTCCTCCATTTTCTTTAAATTGCACATTTTAAAAAAGTTTTAAAAACTACCTTTTACATAGGTAAAAGGGGCTGCTATATCTGATGGAAGCATATTGTCCACTGGAAATGAAAGCCCACTGCTGACAGTTGGACAGATATTACCGTGTTTCTCATATAATAAGGCCGGGTCTTATTTTTTTTTGAGCCCCGAAAAAATGGCTAGGCCGTCTTTTCGGGGGTGACTTAATTTCCCCCCCTTGCATCTTCGGGTGGGCGGCGACGGCTTGGATGTTGACCTCGACGTTGGTGGGGCACTTCGTATCGGGGTCAACGCAGGCAGCACCATATCCAGGTGTGCAACAAAAGTACTTCCTAATGGCAAGCCCCCCCACCATTCCCCCCCATTTCGCATGTTTTAATATAGGCCTTAATTTGGGGGGAAGGGCTTAATTTCATTTCATGCCTATAAAACATGCTGGGACTTCCTATTGGGGGAGGCCGTATTGTTGGAGAAACAGGGTATCATGACTTGCTATTTTAGCCAGTGAATAATAATAGCCTTAATCTGAAAATGATTATTTTGGCAGGGTAGGTAGTATGATTTGCAGATGAATATGCCAGTAATGAGCTTTCCTTGCATGTGGCATAGACAAAACCTAGCTTTGTGAATTGCAGAATGCTAAATACCAGGGTCCTTTAAAAGTCATACCATAGAGTTAGCAACTACTTGGCCATCAAATATATCTGAATGGCTTGTAAGGCATTCAAGATAGATCTGGATGTTCAGATTAATGGAGATAGCATTTGTAGAGAGCTGCACTGCTACCAGGGGTGTCAAACTCGTGTCGTCACGGCGGTGTCACATGATGTATTGGGACTTTTTTTGCCTTCGCTAAACGGGGTGGGAGCGGGATCAGCATATGATGCATCCGGGCCACAGGCTGCGAGTTTGACACCCTTGACTGCTACAAAGACCATAGAGAGCCATATTAGAAAGATGAGCAATGATACAATTCTACCTGGATGACTGAAAATTTTCATCAACATCAGCAAGGACAAACTTCTACAAATTCAGTTTCCTTTTCTTTTAGAGAAATATATTAATGTGATCAGACTCTCCTTGATTGCCAGTGCACCAGTCACATATTTTGGCAATTCATCAGTTAATTAGCACCCTTAAAATACTCTCGGCTCCCACACACTTAATATGGACAATGTACATGTTTAGCTAGCCACGAATAAAAAGAGGATTTGCATAGCTTTGCATTATGCTTAGAGGACATGATGCCCCTATAGTGAGTACTTGGGTGATAGACTTGGTCCTTTTAGTTCAGTGGCTAAAGCTTTTTCTTTGCAGATAACACTTCTAGGATGATGGCACTATGGCTTAGTTCAGCATCCTTGGATCCAGAGGTGGTATTCAGTAGGTTCTGACCAGTTCTGGAGAACCGGTAGAAGAAATTTTGAGTAGTTCAGAGAACCGGCAAATACCACCTCTGACTGGCCCCTCCTTCATCTATTCTCTGCCTCCCGAGTCCCAGCTGATCGGCTGGGTCTTCTTTCGTTGCCCTGCGCAGGAGAATGGAGTTGGAAAGCAGGCTAGTGGGGTGGGGAGGGAATGGCGATGTTGCAGCAACCTTCCCCTGCCACGCCCACCAAGCCATGCCCACCAAGCTACGCCCACAGACCCAGTATTTCTTAATTAATTGAATCCCACCACTGCTTTCATCCTACTGACACATAAAGGTTTGCAAAGGAATGCCCCTCCCCTCCCCAGTAGCTGAAGGAACACACTATGGCTGTGTCTCCAAGGGATCCACTACTAGAAAAACTATCCTTTGAGTGATCACCATATGTATCTCACTTAAACGTGAGAGGAAAAGTTTCTTCCAACGATCTTAGCAAAGGACTGAATTATTTTGTGTCTGTGTGCTGCTCCCTTAGGTCTAAAAAGTTTGCCTGCCCAATTTAAAATCTGTCATGTAATCAATGGTTTATTTAAAGGTTTGTTCTGTTTCTGGAAGTGAAATGTAATAAAAGATACTCAAGACTTCTTCTCTCTGTTTGCTAATAATCCTAGTCCTTAATCCAGGAAAAAAAATTTTTGCATATATTTTAATGAGTTGAACATAATTGAAATAAAATATCTCAAAAATTGCTAGATACATGGAAAGAAAACATAATGAAAAAAATAATAACTAGGACTAAATGAACTAAACATGTCTTTGGGTTAAGTGTTCCTGATCATTGGTTCCCACTGAGCTTTTTAAAAAATACGTTATAAAGAAATATTGAAATGAAAAAGGCTTACATGCTTAGGCCATTTAGATGGTAATCTGTATTCAAGTGAGTGCCACTTGAATATAAAATCATAGAAATTAGTGGCTTTTAATGCTAAGTAGATATATTGTGCTGCTGGCACTATAAAGGCCAAACCAGCAGTTTAAACTGAGCATGGGAATAAACTAGCAGCCAATAAAGATGAAATAATAACAATAACATTGGATGAATGTGGTTGCTGAGCCAGCCTCAGTTAATATCCTGCATCTGAACATTTACTTTTGGTTGCTGGCATTCTGCATTCACCCTTTACACTTTCAAGCTGTTGCCAAAGCCCCAAAGGCTGAAAGAATGTTTTTGATTTAAAACAAGAATATGAGCATCCTTCCTCAACATCCTTCCCCAACAAGCAGGACTTCCCAAGCCCTTTCTTCCTTACCCAAAACCACTTATCAGGAAATCCTCTTTACTGAGATCCTTTTTTATCAGAAAGGTCTTATTTAATTGGGATTGGATGATGAGTTTGTGTGTCCCTGCTGAAAGAAAAGCCACTTTTACCCAATTTTGGGTAAATTATGTGGGAAGCCCCTGCTCAAAAAGCATCGGCTGCAAATGACACTTTCCCTCCAGCACAGTGTCTAAAAATGACATATTACTGGGCACATGCCGTGTCTCTGTCCTAAAGGAAAAATACAGAGTTCCAGAATTGAAAGATTCTTGTGAGAGAACTCAGAGTTCTCCTTACTTCATTTTCTCTTTGCTCTTGCTCTACCGTTTCCACCTTTTTTCCTTTGCATTATATTTCTGAAGGTAGAAGATTACTGTTTGAAATGATCCTTAAATCCTGTGTGCTCCATGTACTGTATAATATTCTTTTTCATCCTTTGCTACACACATCCAAATGCTGTAAAAAAATCCTTCAGGCTGCCTCAAAGATTTAGGAATTACTATAATGCTAGGAATAATAGTGAAGAAATTTCGGTTTACCATGGTATCAGTATATTCCTGCAGTTTTGCCTCGGGAACGTTTTTTCCATGCTGCCGAAACAGATCTTGCAAAAAATCCTAAATTCAGGAAAGAGGGTAGAAGTTACATTTCAGCTTCATCCTAGAACAATACACATGACTCAGCTGGATTCATACAAGTTTCATGCATAATTCATGGATGAGCAACTTTGTTTTGGCTTCCAGAGGCATTTCTGCCTCTGGAGTTGAAAATAGGCACAGCAGGTTTCCACTATTTTAAAGAGAAAACAACTGCTCTAGAAAGGTAAGGGAAATAATAAATTAACCCGCGAATATTGCCACAAAGAGAAACAGAACATCCACGTCTTATCTATATGCATGCTGTGGGCCTATTCATTTTGGGGATTTATTCCCACCCCCAAGAAAACTTAATTGCAGCTTGCAGCCACCTTGGGAAAGGTGGCTTACCTGGAACTCTGCTTAGTACAGGTAATGGGCTAAGGTAATCAAAGTGTAGCTAATAACAAAAGCAGCCTCTGGATACAGTTCCAGCAAGCCCAGAACTTACTCGGAGTTCACCGGCTGAAATAAAGCCACTGCTGTCAGCATCATAATGACGCCAAATCTGTGGGAAAGAAAAAGTGTGGTACTTTACAAATTATGTCCTTGAATCAACATCACAACCTCACCAATAAATCCTTTGACAGATTTCTCTTAGGACTATTACAGTGCTACAGGTTTAGCTAGCATAAGCCTAAAGAAGAGGTTGTAGTGCCAAAAAGCAAAGTAAATAACAGAACATTTTCTGTTAATCTGGTTCATTAGATCGGTTTCACCAAACTGTCTATTGTTTAGTTGCCAAATCACAAGAAAGAGTGTTAGTATTAAAAAGAAGGTTACATATAAAGGTAGTTTCAACTGACCACAATTGAACCCAAACTTTGAAAGGCAGGGAAGAAAAGGGTGCAGCCTCCATTTTATTTGCTTTCCATTTATTTTGTCCATGACATATTCTAGTCTACACTAGCCTATTTTATTACAGGTCTCACTTGTTTGTGTTACTGATTTTTTTCCATGAAAAGAAATCAAACTACAGACATGCTAGTTCAGTATGGACACGTGGTTTCCATGATTGCACATCCAGGCCAGGGTTATTGCTATGCAAATAAGATAGCTTATCTCAAACTGCATTTTGAAGCTGAAACTGATAACCCATAAAAATCTGTTCTAACCAGGTGTAGAATTATTTTCACAGGATGATAAATGATAATAATTTCTGGAAGTCTACAAAATACATCTCAGTATCCAGTATACATCTCAATACAAAAGCTGGGTAAATTGGGCATCTTCTTGGTGATGTGTTAAAGCTGTTGAGTCCTTCTCAGCTTATTGACCAAAAACTTATTTTTTACTAGTTTTTTTTTTAAATGTAAGAATCTATGGAGCACAGGGCCAGCATGTTGCTAACATGTTTTTCAATAAGAGAAATTTGATCACTAAACTACATGGAAAAATAGACACGGCTTTTACTCCTTCCCATATGAAGTAAACATGCCTTATCCATTAAACCTTCTGCTATCGGCAGCTTGTTAAGCCAAAGGCTGACATTTTCACAGTTCAAGACACACAGTCCTTTTGTGGTTATATTTGCTTTAAAGAAAGATAAGGTTGTAATTTGTGAATTGAATAAGCAGCTACAGAAAGGAGTATGGTGTGGTATGGTATGGAAAAGGGTAGAGTAGGGTAGGGTAGGGTACCTATGTCAAGAAGCATGTGTTGTCATTTCACAGCAAACCATACACAAACAAGAGATTATGTATTACAGAACACAAAAAGAGATGGGCCGGTGGTTCAAGATGCATCTCAAGGAAGTTTTATAGAAGAAAAGTTGCTGATATTTGCCTACCTATGATTTGCCTCCCTCCTTTCCAACAACACTATCGTTTTGTCCCAGATAAATTTACTTTTTGGTATCAGAAGGAAAGAGTAGAAGTAGTCTCAGGTTTAGCTCCTCTTATCACAAAAATACATTCTGTTTTTACAAACTGAATCCTCCAGTACTTACTTTATTTGAGGCAGTGCATTGTGAAATAAAAACCAACAACAGTTGTTACTTCAAAAACCAGAACATGCAGCAAGAATTCTCTTACTCACCCGCATGAACTCCACGCTGTTATTCAAAGGAGTTTCTCTTTGGAAAAGTAGCAGAAAGTTGTCTTCCTCAGTCAATATCATATTCGCAAGCTAAAATAACATAAATTATTATCATTGTAGAATAATCCGTATCCTGAATCTATATTAGATCAATCAGAAAAGTTCAGAGGGCTGACCCTGTGATTGTTTAAATGTGTCTCACACATGTGGCACATATAAAAAAGGAATGGACCTTCAACCATACAAGCATCTTCCTGACCTTGTTTTTTAATCTTCCCAATGCCCCTGTTCTATGTGTTTACAGGATTCAGGGCTGCTTAGCAAGCATGGTCAAAAATCAAGATGACAGCCACAATGATGAGTTCAAAGCTCTTCCTGCTTTTTCATAGGTATCACATGAGTGCACACATAAAAATGTGGGCAGAGCTCATACCATTGTGGTTGTGATCTTAACCTTTTTGACCATGTCTTGTGAATACTCCTGCTGGGATTATTTCCAAAAACAGGAATCAGGCATGGCTGAAGTGAGACAACAGCAGCAATGTCTAAGATACAAGAGATTCCTATGATTAAAACTGGCTCTCGGGGGTGTTCAATTATCTATGCTATTTTCTAAAGTCCCCAAAGAAGAAAAGAGGCAAGTACCTCTTGTATTTGTAAGCGTCCATCATTAGTTACATTGTAGGTTGACATCAATTGTTCTTTCATCCTCTGAACCTTTTCTTCTGTAAAGGTGCTCTGTTACAAAAAAAATAATAATGATCTGGTTACAACTGACATTCTATGAGTATGTCTTTTTTATGTTTCTTCAAAATCACCCATTGAAGACTTCCAATTAGTACTCTGTACTGAAAGGAAAAGATTTAGAGCAACTTTAACATTAAAAGAGTAAAAATCAATTTGATCTGCTTTGCTAATGAAGATTCCCAATTAAATATACTTGCTATATTATCTTGTGGACATTTGTAAATGGAGGAGCAGCACACAACCATATATCCACATATGTAGCACAGAATAAGAAGCTGTAACCCATCTGCAATTACAGAAAATCCTCAACTTACAATGACAATTGAGCCCAAAATTTCTATTGCTAAGCAAAACAATTAAGTTGTCAACTCATAAAACATTTTCTATGCCTGTTTTATAGTTGCCAACAGAAAGCGGGGGAAAGGATATGAAAGAGCAGTGCAGCAGTTTGGAATCCTAAAGTGCATTCCATTCATATCTTGCAAAGATTATAACTAACCAACTAGAGTTTCTGCCATGCAAATCTCTAATTGGAGAACATGATTGATGATGCTTGGCTATGGACATGTTTCAGTTGGAGAATATGAATTATGATACACCCAGAGAGGTGGGGGAAAACAAGGGTCAAGGGTGACAGTGAATTACATGTCTCAGAATCGGCTACACACAGGTCATACCATCATGTTAGCTCCTAATAAATCCTCTGGACTGGAGGTTTTGAAACTTGGCTCGAAGCCCATGATTTAATTAGGGCCACTGCCAGAATCCTGACATAAGTGAGTGGCAGCTTCCTATCCCATCTTGAAGATATTTGACTTCAAAATCAAGTGAGCTTCATCCTAGGCAGAATTTTTTGGAACAACTTTAAAAATTTATGAATTGGAGTGATGCAAATACTAGGGTGTTATATGGAACCACATTCTAAGGCATACATTTTAATACTCCTCCTTAATTTCGTACAATTATTGAACGTAAGGACTGGAAGTGGCCTTGAAGATCAGTGGTGGTGTTGACAGCAAACCATGATGATATCAAAAAGAATATCATGACTTAAATGCCATTACTACAAACTTGCTTTCCAACAACTGGCACAAGTCACAGCATTTGTGTGATGCCATTGTACACATGTCATCATTTGCCCCTGAGCTCTCCAATGGAGACCCATGGACCCTTTGAATTTGATGCCATGTCCCAGTACACTGGGTAACAATTGGTGAGAATTGTTGATTATAGAATATCCTGGATGACAAACAGGTAATAGAAATGAAATAAGCAAATCCAAACATGTGATGCATGGCCTTTAAATTAGTCAAGAGAACACCAAAACTGGAGTATTATCTATTGGTAAAACTCATCTATGCTCCAAGAGTTATGGAAACAAGATTTTGAAAACCCCAATACCTCCAGATATTTTTATCCCAAATGAAGCATCTTTCAGAAAGTATAACAAAGAAGTGGGTTGATTCCCATGGTTGATTTTTAAAAAATAGCACCTATGATTATAATTTAAACTTCCAGCTTGACTTTCCAAGAGGAAACTGCAAAAGGAGTTCAAGATCATTTAAGGCTTTGAAAATTATACTATAAAAGGGATAGCAGAAAAGAACATATTCAACTGAAGTCATCAGCTTCCTTTTTTATATAAAATTGCTAACTATTAGGCTCGTATGTTTTAACTCAAAGCCAACTAAGAATTTACCCTTGCATGTGTATGTATGTATGTGTATGTTGGTTTATGTAACTTGTAACTTGAAGCAAATATTCTTTACTTAAACATATTTTTATCAACAAGTTAGCAGTGTACAGTTTGCAAGCAATATTTTAAATGATGTCATTATATGTAGCTAATTCTAATTGCAAAATTAGATTTCTAGTAACATTAGTCAAGTACCAGTTTGTTGTAGTTCTTAAGGCCACCACACTAGAAACCAGGAGACTGTGAGTTCCAGTACTGCCATAGGCACAAAGTCAGGTGGGTGAACTTAGGTGAGCAACTAATCTCTCTCAACTCTGCAAAAAAGACAGGGGCAAGCCACTTCCAAAAGTCTTGCTGGGAAAACTGCCTAGTCCAGGCAGACACCAGGAATCAAAATTAACTCAAATAGACAATGAATAAATACATATTCAGGATTGTTTTCACCATCAAAGAATCCACACCTTACAAATCTGGAAATGCCAAGAAATGTAACCCATTAGCAGACTGGATTCTTTAGGGAATTTTCTTTCCTTACACTTTCTGTTATGCACGTTATATGATATTCTTGAGGAATCCTATTTCTCTCTCTTTTAACTCCTTCCATAAGTGGGCATCAGTTTTCTTGTCTTGGTTATGACACCTTCATATTTTTCTAGAAATGTTTGTATACAATGCCCTACACTGGTGTTAAAAATATATTAATAGAAAATGTATTTTTGATTAATCTATATGTTCAGAGTTCAAAAGCTCAAATGTTCCATGTTGGTAGATATTGCACAAGGTGCACTTAATTAGTTGCCAGTTGATGAAAAATGTTGGATGGAGCCTGTCTATTTGTTCTGTTTGAACTCAGAATGTCGGGTGAGCCTGTTAGTGAGGCCATGCAAAATCTTTTCTGGTTAACCCGCTATTCTTATTTCAAAACAAATAGCTAGTTTTCCTTTTAAAGTACATGGAAACAGTAACCAGGAACAGCTGAGCCCAGCTGTCAAGGTTTCAAAGTGGAAGATTGGCTATTTTAAGGGAGGAGGAATCTGTCAACAACCCTGAGGGAAAGATAAATGAAATTTTGCTAAGCGTAGATAGAAAACCACAAGAAGACTCCTCAGTCCATCTTGCCAATTAAAAACCACCCTCCCAATTGCTCATATTGTCTTCAACCATCCAATTGTCTCCTTTTTTCATTTTGCACGCTTGACAAACTCTGTCATTCTATTGTTTTCCCAGCTGGGGTTGCTTTTCTTACACAAAATGAGAACAGATTAGAGTAATGAAATGGGAAAAATAGCAACAAGTAGAGACTCCATTGGTCACTAAGGGTAAAATAACAACAGGGAGAGGTTAAAAATAATAATTATGGAACTGTTAGCTATTCAAACAGAGACAACTTTCAGTGTACACATTAGTATTTATTTGCTTGCATGATGTCCTTTAAATTTCCAAAGCACAGAAATAGAAGCCGATTATTCTTTCTCGCAATAACCCTGCTAGGTTGTTTGGTAAGTCTGTCTGCATCACCTTTATGTTTCCAAAATAGTCTACAAAATAATCATAGATTGAATAGA
Source organism: Notechis scutatus (assembly GCF_049901735.1). Taxonomy (NCBI): domain Eukaryota; kingdom Metazoa; phylum Chordata; class Lepidosauria; order Squamata; family Elapidae; genus Notechis; species Notechis scutatus. The sequence continues at coordinate 148,338,748 of NC_142011.1, read as the reverse complement.
TCATTGTAAAGAAGAGAGGAGATCTCCCATTCTCCACTTATAGGATTATAGTCATTAGTAATATCTAATATTACAGTAGCAATATTGAAAATATACATAAATGTGTCTCACCCACCAAACAGATATGGCAGAGGAAGCATACCAGTATATCCTTTGCTAACTTGACAGACTAATCAGGTGTGGTGAAATTTACTTAATCCTTCCTGTAAAAGTTATTTTGTCCTACAGAAGTTCTTCAAGCCTGTCCATTTATTTAATCATTAAGGTTGGTTAGAAAGTTAATCAGAAATTTAGTCTGGATGTGGCTTTTCTGTCCACCTATACCCATCAACATGAAATCATAATTGTCTGTTATTTCGCTGCTGTTGGCCTTCATTCATGCCAAGTTCTTTAATTGTTAGAAGGTAGGTATCACATAACTTTTCTCAGCATAACTAGTTAGTACCTATCCTCTTCATCATGTTATTGGTAGACAAGAAATGTTGTGTTCTCCTTTCACTTGTCAATAACTTTTTGTCTCTTCTCAAATTTCTAGTTTGTCTAGCTTGATGAGGGTATGTCTAGTTTAATGAAAAGAAGGAATAGGTGGTGACATGATAGTAGTGTTCCAATATCTTGGGGACTGCCACAAAGAAGAGGGAGTCAAGCTATTCTCCAAAGCACCTGAGGGCAGGACAAGAAGCAATGGATGGAAACTAATCAAGGAGAGAAGCAACTTAGAACTAAGGAGAAATTTCCTGACAGAACAATTAATCAGTGGAGCAACTTGCCTCCAGAAGTTGTGAATGCTCCAATACTGGAAGTTTTTAAGAAGAGATTAGATAACCATTTGTCTGAAATGGTATATAGGGTTTCCTGCCTAAGCAGGGGGTTGGATTAGAAGACCTCCAAGGTCCCTTCCAACTGTTATTCTATTCTAACAAACTAGGATCCTGCAATTGCAATGAGATTACCAGAAATGTTTAGGCACTGAAACTTAGAAGCATGGTATTCTGGCTCCTTCATGACCAGGGAAATGTCTGCAATGATACTATAATTCCATTCAGTGGAAAGGAAAATTGTTCTTTCTACAAAATTTCATTTCATGTAAAGCATAGTAAACATGCTCAGCTAAAATGGCCAATTTTCATGGAGATCTCGCCTCTGAAAACAGAGAGGTCAAAAATAAAATTGGATACACACTTCCAGAGAGGGCAACTGACCTCATGTACTTAGAAACATGACCCCTCTTTTAAAGAAAAAATAAAATCCATCTACTGATTTCACTACATCAGCTAATATTTATCTTCCTTAGCCTTCCTTTGTTTATTTTTAGCTTTCCTTCATTTCTGCTTTTCAACAAGTTGCCTGGTTAGCAATGATTTGAAATGGAAAAGTCTTGTTCACTATGGTGTAAATAAATACACAGCTAATGTAATGAAAGTATTGCCTATACCTTTTGTAATTTCTTAAATTAAAACTCTACATGTTCAAGGACAGGCAAAGTAGACCAGAGTGGGACTGTGTATCTCTTTTTGTACTCTGAACAGGAAGCAATCAAAACTAAAATAAAAGGAAAATACATTTGCTGAAATAAAACAACCGTGCAGGACCTTATTTACAGAACTTTGCATCCAAGTACAGTATAAATCCGATATTAATTTATTTTGGAACCCAGAGTGCAATATCTGTAAAACTAATGTTACCACATATTCCATGGGCCACAGAACATCTGCTTTACAACTCCCTTTATCCACTCTATGGATACACAAGCCTCTTGGTTCACCCTCATTAATCAAACTAAACAGGTGGTACAGATTCCTGAAAAGGACAGGTGAGCCTTATGCCTGAAATATGACCACTGGGTTGGTGGCAAATGTGGAGAGTCAACACAGAGCAGTAATGAGATTGTTTTGAAAGGAAGCAAAGTAGACTCTGGAGGTAGCAAATGATGTTTTAGCGGTAGGAATTACCAGACAAATCAGTAAGAGATACATGTAAGGACATGGTTAAATACCCTCATCATGATCAAGTATAGCATAGAACAATAACCAAGGCTCTGCACCGAGAGTCTTAAAAAGTCAACCTCCTATTTTAGTGGAGGATGAGTGGAACAACAAATTCTCCTCCCCAATGGTTCATGGTAAACAACTGAGTCCCAGAACAGATGTTTAGCTCTGCTATGTTTAATCCAGCCAGGAATAAGCTGGACCAGCTTTTGTTCGTGCCATCCTTACATGCACGTAAGATGATGGAGTACTTACTTTACTGCCCAGGATCTCAAGCAGGTGACAGAAAAAGTTATCAAGCTCTTTTCCTTCTATGTACCCATTGTCTAAAAATAAAATAAAATAAACTATATTACTATAATATGCAATAAGTATATGAATCCCAAGCCCAATGCTTGACATCACCATAAATCAATCAAGCCTGTATGTCAAAGGAGTTTGAGAGGCATGTAAGCCCTTCTGTTGCTAAAACGTTTCTCCCCCATATGCAATTCATGTATGACTTATTTACTTTATTGAATTGAATTGAATACTTTATTTGGCCATCTGTGGTTCAACACACAAAGAGTATGTCTCCGGTAATGAAGCACTCAGGGTACATGCAAAGCCACAAAGAGAATAATAATAATAATAATAATACCAATAAAAGGGGGAAGTAGATAAGGATAAAAAAGAATACTACAGCCATGCTGTAGTAGTAGGTTTATATACATAGACATTAGACAAAACTGCAAGCATTAGGAGTTTAGCAAAGCGATGGGCCAAAACGAGGGAGGAAAACCGGTCCCTGTGAGTAATGAGTCATTAAAAACGATTCAGGAGTAAACAGACGAGCTGGCCATCCATTGATTAATCGTCTCCAGCAGTGACAAAAACATTCGCAGCTTGACAGGGCATCTTGTATTGGAAAGTGAAGCAGGTGGGTTGCAGATAAAAGTTCAGGACAAGGGGGGAAACCCCAAAGAGCAGTGAATCTCAATCAAACCAAAGGGCCCGTTAGGGGAAGCCGAGAGAAAAGCGAAACAGGCTTTACCCCAAATTAAGTTTTTGCCCCGAGGAAGCCTCCGCGCCCTCGCCCCACGCCCCCCCCCTCCCCAAAATCCTCCTCCGCCTCTCACTCACCGTCAGAATCGAAGCGCTGCCAGAGGCTCCGGAAACTCGCAGCGTCCACGCGGGGCAGGAGATCGCTGTCCATGGTGCTTACGACGGCCAAAGTTTGGGGTGCCGGCCTTTGAACCGACCCGCGGCGACTGGCAAAGGCAATGGCGACAGTGGAGCCGCCCAGCGCTCCCACGTTCCCACCTGCTGCTTCGAGAGGCGGTCAGAGCGACCTCGAAGAGGAGGGGAAAATCGAATCAAAGAAACTGCGCGGATCGTTGTTTCCGAAGTGATGAATCGGGAGGGGGTGACGGACAACTCTGCTCCTAACCGAAAGCGAGGGAAACCGAAGTGGGGCTTTTAAATTAAGGGGTCCTCTCCTTACTTGCGACGGCTTTAGACGAGCAAACAATGTCAGATCGACACCGGGGAGGAGGCTGCAGAGGAAACGCCTGTATTGGGAAATGCACTTGAGCTTTGCAAAATTTGATAAAGTTGGCATTGGTCTTTTATTAAAAACAAACAACATCACAACAACATAAAAGTGGCTTCTAGTGAAGTGGGGAAAGCATCCCAACTCTAACTGTAGATCAAGAAGTGAAGAAATGACTATGAATAACCCCTCATTATTTAATCAGAAGCCAGGGTGCATCTGTGGGATAACTTTTTCATCCTAGAAATTATAGGCAAATCAATCTTATGTGGCTCTTATTAAGAATTACAGTTATTCTGCCAGAGACATTTTGAAACATCACCTGAGTTTTCAAAAAGATTTCCTACATGCTTTAGCACAGTTGAGGGATATGAAAAGGAAATAATTTTTGTTATTAATTGTTAATTAATCAGCAGTATTTGCAGCACTCAAAATGGGTCTGAAGGCTCCACCGCATCTCATAGAAACAGTCTATTTGTAGAATGTTAAATTAGGGTTTTTAAATGGTTTCTGATCAGATACCAATAACAATGGCTATGTAATTATATCCAAGGCTTGACAGAAAGCTAGTGTTGGGTGTTTTTGAGGCTGCAGTTGAGCAAGATGGTAATTATTGGCACTATCCATTACCTTCCATTAAAAATATATATATATATATATATATATATATATATATATATATATATATATATATATATATATATATATGTTTCTTAGTTGGTTTTGTGTTCTGTTTATCCCGCAGTAGTTCTGCAATTAACTGCTGATATGAATACCATATTATATATATATATATATATATATATATATATATATATATATATATATATATATATATATATATATATATATATATATATATATCAATCACATTTTTGCTTTTATAGCCCTTAAGTCATTTCTTTCTGATAACTTTATTTATACTCCTCCATATAAGACAACATAATATGATGGGAAGAAGTAAGAAACCACAGAGAGTAAGGCTCAGTCTTTGACTACTCATGCTAGTGATATTTCACATCTAGAAAAATTCTCTTATTTTTACTTCATCCAATTTCCCATTCTGCTTACAATATTATTTTTTTACAGTGAGAATCCCTTGCAAAGGCTTGGACTGATTGCATAAAAGTTGAGGCAGCCATGCAAAAAAAAATTCTAAAAGAAACTCTGGAAAAACAAATGTACACAAAATGTCTATCTTTGTTCAGCTGCATGTTCATTTGTTCCATATATGAGCGACAGCTTGATTGGCAATCGGAGTGTCAATTTTGGTTTATCTGACATGGCTTTCCTCAACTGGATATTCTACAGATATATTGAGTGTCAACTCCCATGCCAATAGGAACAGTTAAATTACTATCTGACACCTCTGCAGAAGAGCGGGTTAGGAATAAATAAATAAAAATATGGTGAGATAAATAGTTTGGCTGGCTTCACAGCAATCAATATCCTTTTGTTGTTGTTGTTGTAGATTAAGTGATGAACTTGAAAAGAACTTTGGGTCCTATAATGCCTGGAAACTGATCTGAGCTAGATATGAATTTCTTGAAAAAGTAGAACTTAAGTTAGCAATACATACAGATATTAAATTCTGGAGTTATTCCTACACTAAGCAAGAGAATGATGAACTATAGTGCCATTATTAGTTTTATTATTTGTAATCAGATTTATGACAAAAGCTATATAATCTTCAAAACATTAGGTTCAGGGAAGGCATCGGTATCCTTGAAACTAATGAATCAACAGACACATAGAGGCTACTTTGGTCTGGTGTTAAGGTGCACATCTAGAAACCAGAAGACTGTGAGTTCTAGTCTCAATTTAGGCATGAAAGTCAACTGGATGACTTTGGGCTAGTTACTCTTCCTCAGACCAACCCATCTCACAGGGTTGTTGTTGTGGGAAAAATAGGAGGAGGAAAGAGTATTATGTATGTTCATCACCTTGAGTTACTTATAAAAATATTAAAGGTCTGATTAATTTAACTATGACTGTTTCTGATTACTTCTGGATCTAATCCCACATATTGGGTGCTTGCCTTGTTTAATTACTGGCACCATGAATAACTGCTAAATAAAACAAACCCTTCCCGCAACTGGATATAAATTATGGGAAAAGGAGACATTTTCCCCATGTTTCTCAGGAAAGACTATCCCTAAATGATTGATAGTCTTATCAGACTACTAGACATGCATAAAATTAAACAGTAAGAGAGAATATGGCTTTTTCTTAAATACTTTGCAGAGGTCTACATCTGTCTTATCTATAAAATGTTCTGCTAAGTATTTTAAAGCAAGATCAGTTGAGAATACAGAAAGTCACTATATAACAGAAATTGAGATGCTCACCTTCCCAACTTAGAGGATTGAACTTCTCGATCAAGTTTAGAAGTTTGTCATCTATGCAGAGGTCTATTTTCCAGCTACCTTTCCTTTGCATGCTTTTGGATATAACATTACATTTGCACAATTCATATCTACAATTATATCAGAATACAATGAAGCTAATCATAAATCTATACAGCCTATCCACATTTTTATGAGCTTACACATTTGGGATATGTAAGCCCATTGAAATGAAAGGCATTACCACGAAAGCTGAAGCATTAATTAACACTATAAACTCCCAAATGGACGAGAATAATTATTATGCTCCAATAAAGCCTTATGAAATGTTAAATGTGATATGTAAAGCAAGACTTGCCTCCATATCTAATGAATAGGCTTAAGCAAACCCTTTTATTACCCTCTCCTAATTTTCTAAGTAGAAGAATAGATTCAGTGGGCGACGTGAAAGGAAATAAATAAAGATGAAAAGAAGGAAGGGAGGACTGGGAATGAGTTGGCCTTACTTTCTGATAGTTGTAGAAGTGCTACGTTTGTCTTATTCTGGGTAAAGAAGCTCAATATCCATAAGATATCATTTTTGCTCAGTTCGCTATCAGAGGAAAGCATTCAAATGTCAAATGCAGATAACAAAACAGCCAATTTTGGTTGTGAATACATTTGGCTTCCTTATGCCTCCAATGGATACTAGGAAGCAACAATTTATCAGAGTTTAAGACAGTCTGTCTTTTTCTCTTTCTCCATATAATTAGTATTTAAGCATAAACATTTAAATCTCTTCACCTGTTCCAGTTTCATTGTTCACCTGTTCCAGTTTATTTCATTCTCATATATCTATCCTGTTTTATGCATAGCTCTATAGACGGATTCCTACAATATCACTCCAGGAGAAAGTTGTGAGTCCCAATAAAGATTAAATACAATAAACTATGCTGAGAAGAAGTTTTGTAGTGTCCTTGCCTTTAGCCAAAATCCATTACTTCTAACAAAGGGGTATCAAATTGTAACAAATTGTATCACTCTAGTAAAATATACTGTATTTTTGTCTAAGAATGTGATGGGTTACAATAATAACCTTATTCTGTTAGAATTAGTCAGTGGTCCATGTCAAGCTAGAATGATATGTCAAGTAGTAGAGCATTACAGGGCTCCATTCATTGTTCCTGTGTGCAACAAAACATGCACGAGGTAATCATGCTTATCAAACATGCTTATCAACTTCATAGATGACACCAAGATAAGGAGGATAGCAAATACCCTGAGTAATGATCTTCAAAAGCCAGTTATTGGAACTGTTCTTTAGACTGGTCCAGAATCTCATGCATCTATCCACAGACACATGGCTCACATCACTACATGCTCTATAGACCTCTCCTCCATTTTTTCTTCCTGGTCTGATTCTCTCAACCTCTCATTGACTTTCATTCTCTCATTCTCATTCATTTCATTCTCTCTCTCCCTTTTTCCGTACACCATTTTCTGGGAACAGGCACCTCAAAAGGGTCTTCAGAGTGAGCCTTCCAAACAAGGTGATCCAGAAGTGGGGTCAAGTACTGTCTACAGTAGGTGACTTCTGAGTTATATCAATGGCTTAAAAGGTAGGCTGTTAGCTCTGAGTACCAATGCTAATGTCATTTCTCCAATGGAGGTATTGACTAAGGCAAGAACAATGTTACGTCTGTTATGTTAAATTTCTCACTGAAGTTCCAGAATTCAGGCAAAGAAATTATGTACCATTTGCTTGGCTGATCATACATGGAAAAACAGAAAGCTCAACAATATAAAATTGGATATTTGCCAGACAATTCAACTGTCCTTGAATGCTGAAATAAATATTCCTTATGGGGAACTAGTTCAAAGGCAGTCTGATAGCTTGACCAGGTTGGCGTGCTGCATGTCATCCAGCCCCTGTTATGTAAGGACACAAGTGAAAAAGAGAAAAAGACAAATTAGATGATTCTTTCCGTATATACTTCAAACCTTGACATTTTAATAAGGGCTATTCTCATTTACGATATTTGTTCTTAACAGCTGCGATTTGAAGAACAGAGAGGTCTGCGAACCTGTAATGCAGCCAATAAAATGTTGCTCTAGGAAAATAGTCTTTATCTATCCTGATACTTAATAAATACTTTTCTTTGCACTCGTGAAGGTTGTTATGTATTACTCAGAGGGGCACAATTTAGTTCAACAATAGCAGGCTTGCAAATCCAATTCTTCAAACCACTTATGCCAAGAACCATTTCTCAGAATGATCAAAGGTCTATTACTGGCCCTATATCTCACAAGATGGGGTTCAAAGCTGTCATTTGATTCTTGCTGTACTCTAGTGCTGCATTGTAAACGGACCCCCTCTTAGCCCCATAGGACCACCAGATATAACAGAAGTTTTTATTTTTTATTTATTTATTTGATTTGCCAATTGTTTACAAGATAATAAGTATAAGTGTATACATAGTTGTGAATACATGAAATGGGTACATATAAGAAAAATAAAAGAATAAGAGAAACAATAGGACAGGGACGGTAGGCACGTTGGTGCGCTTATGCACGCCCCCTACAGTTGTTCCCAGCTGATTGGGAATGCTGAAGACTCCATTCTAACATGCAGGAGGGAAGCGACTTTGTAAACTTACCATAATCCTTGAGGTTCTTTTACAAAAACAGGGCAAATACAGTATATAGCCTGCCTCCAGCATTTGTACTCTATCCTACCCAAGTGGAGTTACTTATTAATACAATCATTCCAAGCCCACATTTCATAAAGGAGGTAACTTGAGCAGCTGCCATTGTTCTCCAGTAGCATAGAAGCTTCCATACTTTTGTTTGGGTGATTAACAGGCTCCTTTCTCTAATCCTGAAAAGTATTGTAGATCAGGCTGCTCATAGATCATCTCTTCATTCTTATTTTAGAAATAGAGCTTCTGCTGTCAGCATGATTAATAATCGGAAGCTGAATATGCAGGGAAAGGCGCATCTGGTTTACAAAGAAGGATCCGGCTCTTTCCTTTTCCTCGTTAAATCTAGATTGGTAGCAGAGGTGGCATTCAGCAGGTTCTGACCAGTTCTGGAGAACTGGTAGTGGAAATTTTGAGTTTGGAGAACTGGCAAATACCACCTCTGGCTGGAGATTTTACAGGATCCTTCCCCTACCATACCCACCAAGCCACGCACACAGAACCGGTAGTAATTTTTTTTTAATCCCACCACTGATCGGTAGGCATGCCTGACAGTCCGAAAGAGACTACAACAGAGATATGAAACTTATCAATGAAGAATCTTGGCAACTGAGAGCAAGCACCATCCTCCCCAGGTTTCAAATGCTCAACATTTTAAGCAAAATATTTTGTCTACCTCTTTTTCTTTTATAGCTAGTCCTTGCTTAATGACGGTAATTGGGCCCAGAACTTCCATTGCTAAGCAAATTGGTTGTAAAGTGTGACATCACAGGGCAGCAGTCCCTGTTGCCATCATTAAATGAGTTTAGTGGGTCATTAAGCAAGGGCCTCACGGGACTGAAACTTGCAACTTCCTACTAGTTCCAACAAGCAAAGTCAGTGGGGAAGCTGGTAGGAAATTGCAAGTCCCAGTCAGGATAAGCTTTTGTTTAGGTGACTTGTAAGCAGGCTGAATAGATTGGTGTTGCTGTCTGCAAACATGGCCAGGAGGTGGGAGAGTTCTGTGAAATGCAGACAGATGTGTGGGAAGATGCGTGGCCAGGTGGCAGGGAGTGGCTGCAGAGGGCAGGTGGGTGTCTTTCAGAGTGCTGTGGCCTGATGCAAGTGTGGCTAGGCGGTGAGGGATGCTGCAAACCTGCCTGTACATGCAATGGAGTACAAGATCCTTGAAATACTTGGGAGAAAAAGCTGCGAGAGCAATCGTCAGCTTCCCCATTGACTCTGTTGTGGGAAGCCAGCAGGAAAGTCACAAATGGTGGTAAGGTGATTGTGGGATGCTGCAGTTGTCATGTGAACTAATTGCCAAATGCCTGATTCACGATCACGTGACCACAGGTGTGCTATGAAGGCCAGAATTTTGAGGACTGGTTGGAAGTATCACTTTTTCAGGACTATTGTAACTTTGAACCATGTGTCAACTTGTAAAGCATTCCTGGCCCGAGTTGCCATTGGCAGGAGGGGGGAAAAGTGACAGAGCAGCACAGCAGCCACAACCAGAAGCACATTCCATGCTTACCTTCTTCAAGGCTGCATCCCAGGCCACCAGGACCAACCAGAGAGCTATCCCTGTATCCCAGGCTACTGGGACCAACCAATCTCTACAGCCTGCAAAAGTGCTCTGTTGGAGAATGTGATTTATGACACATTCTGGGGAGAGGGGGGAAACAGGGTCATGGGTGGGCCGTAAATTACGCCAGACAGAGTTGACTTCATTTGGGCATGTGCCGACATGTTTCTCCTAATAAATAACTGGATTTCTTTTGAAACTTGGTTCGAGGCTCATGGTTTAATTAGGGCATCCGTTGGAACCCTGACATCATCACTGAATGAGTGATCGTTCATTGAGAACTACTTATATATCAATCAAATGGTGGAAACCAAGCAAAGAATTTTTAATTATTAACAATGTGAATGCCAAAGTACAGTAACTGAATATAGGAATCTCCCTTATACTATGAATACTGATCTAGGTCCAGTAATTTCGGATTCTAGGGGTTGGTGCTCATCTGTTTCTTAGCCAAGAGAGCCAGTGTTGTCCGAAGACGCTTCCATGGTCATGTGGCCAGTATGACTATATGCCAAGGTGCACATAACTGTTACCTTCCCACCAAAGTGGCACCTATTTATCTACTTGCATTTGTATGTTTTGTAACCGCTAGGGCAAACAACAGATGGTCACCCCTTTGTGTGGTGCTCAGGTCTCGAACCCAGTCTATCAGCTTTCCAGCTCTCAAGCTCAGTGTTTTTAACCACTGATCCACTGCGTCCCTTCAATGCATACAGTTATCTCTTTCCAAATGTCTCTCTCCAATCAATGTTGCAAAAGGAGTCCTCCGTCACGTTTTGGGAAATCAAACTGTTGGAAGAGGAGAAAATACACTGACTTCATTCTTCTTAGTTTCACTGTGTCAGTAAGAAGAAATTAGAGAAGCTTAATGCTGTTCAGCCGAAGCAAATTAGATTTTTTTTTAGAGAGAGGCTCCTTCCTTCTCCTTCCTGGGCAAGGTCAATCTAATTAAAACAATTCTAAGATAGCTATTATCTTTCTGTGTTTTTTCATGTTCACCTAATCTTACTAAAAGAATAAAATGCCAGAAGATGAAGGGTCAGTTTGTTTTGCTTATCAGATATAATCGATGATTTTCCCAACAGAACCACTCAGGAACATTAAAGACATTAAATTCTCTTGAACTGACTTAATAGTCCTAGGATGCACATAAAACAATGCAGAGTTAATCTGTCTGCAGCTGCTCCTGAATTATTTCAGGCTTCTTAAGAGAGTTAGAACTTGATGTGTTCTCCAGATGGATTAGAACAGGGGTCTCCAACCTGGGGGTCATGAGACATTTGCAACTGGGGCATGGAAACGTGTGCATGCATCTTCACGTGTATGAGCAACGGGCACTGAAGTAGCATGTTGCATTCATCAGGTTTTGCTCTTTTTTTGGGAGCTTATTGTCTTTGTTAAAACAGAGTGTGTGAGAAGAAAGTATTGAAACTTCTTAAAAGCCAGTTTTCAGCCCAAAGATCTCAGAATAATTTTCAAAGCAATCAATAGCCAACCACAAAAACTGTATTGAGACATTATGTTATCTCCATCCTCACCTGTAGTTCATGCTGGGCAATTCTCTATTAGATTGTTTCTATGGATGTGAGTTTCTAAATGGTTTTAAAAAACCAGTGCAAGGATATTGGGGTGCTAGGGTGGTTTATTAACTGCAGAAGCCAATTGCTGAGGCAGTGGAGCTGTCCCCTTGGAAACTCTTTAGTGTTCTTTAGTATTAATCTGCTAAAATTATTTCCAATTATTCCTTTTGCACCATAGGAGAGCTGAGAGTTAATCAGGTCCACTGTCCAACACTTCTGGGCAATGGCGCTAACTCACAGCTGCTCTGCAATTGATACAAAGACCTGGTGTGAAAGTTCTCTAAGCAGTTGTCCTTGAAACTTCAAAATTGAGATGGTAGGGGGAGGTGTCCAGAGGTAAACTAGAATGTAGAGAAGGGATATAAAAGGGCAATATTGAGAAAGAATGGGTTTCTTCTTTACTTAAACATACAATAAAAACAGCAGTTTTTCCATTTAAAGAAATACTGGTATTTTTTTTCTCCATATATTTATAAGAATACTTTTCTTCACTCTCTAACTGATCAAACTAAAACCATCATAGCATAACTTAGTTGCCTCATGCAATAGTGGATATTATCAATATCCAGCTGCATAAACAATATGTCATGAAGCCAGCTGCATGAACAATATATTATGAGATATGTATGGTTCCCACTTTGTAGGCATTCCTTATGATCTTGAAGACCTGGCTGTTTTCCTTTGAGTTAAGATGAATGGAGCTCCTTGGCGAATGCATTTTTAAAGATATGATTTGGGACTGAGTGGCTGGATTCCATCCTGTCTACTTATTCTGTCTGACACAAGTCCTGCTGTGCTCCCTCACCATGGTTGGTGGTCCTGGGAGGGATGAGCAAAGAACATCAGGAGTATGTATTCTCAGCAGGGTCATCCAAGGTGCGAAAGTCATTCCAGCTGCCCAGCTAAACTACCAGGCACTAAATTGGCCAATGGCAATAGAGGAAAATGCTGAAGGTGGATATTACTTTATTGACAATGGCAAGAACATCGATTAATGCTATGCAGGATAATGTAAAGGTAAATCTTTTTTTTTTTTTTTAACCATATTGACAGAAATTATAAATCTATTGGCAATGTAGTGCTGGACGATGGACCTTCAGGACTTCTAGTTGCTGATGTTGCTATAGGGAAGAAGAAAATCTGAAATTATGATGGAACATGAGACTCATGAACACTGGAAAGCTCAGCACTGTTAAGCTATTAAAGATGAATTAAAATGATTACAAATTGAAATTTTATGAATCAGTGAATTGAGACGGAATGGCATTGGACACTTTCAGTCAGAAGACCATGCTGTTTATTACTCAGGACATTAAAAACAAAGAGGGAACTGCATTGCTTTTATAGAAAGGAAGGGTATAGCAGCAACAATACTAAGCTACAGTGCAACTAGTGATAAAACAATATCAATTAGACTTCATGGACAAACCTTTAATATGACAGTCATCCACGTTTATGTTTCAATCACTGATGCAAAAGAAGAAGAAGTTGAATAATTTTATGATCAAGTCCAATTTGAAACTGACAGAATGTGCAAGCAAGATATGCTGCTTGTGACTGGAGACTGGAATGGAAATATTAACACGAATGTCCTCTTCCAGGGAGAGTCCAGAATGAAGAGATGTTTCTTTCTCACCCAGTAAAACTGAGTGCACCAAGGGATGAGATGCAGCCAAACATGTTAAATAAACTCATTCGTGAAAAGTGCTAGTACAGTTCCATATTTATAATATTGACAAGATTGGTTTCTTTTGGTGCTCTCTTTCCAAGAACACTCAGTTAAGTATAAAAGATCTATTGCAGGATGAAAGAACATCAAGAAGACCTTACCATTACTTTGTGCCCATGGATAAGAGATTAATGTCAATCATATAAAGCCTATGTTTTCTGAAGGTGTTGAAAGACATAATACATGAAATGCTAGACATATTCTAATTAATGGAAGCCATGTAGTCAAATTTCACAATATTGGTTCTTCAGTCATTTTGTGCCAGATCTCAGAAGTTACTAATATGAGATGCTGAAAATGCCATTGGAAAACATGAAATCTCTCAATTCTTGACAGTACTCCACTCATCCATCAGCAGTTTGTGCACAAAAGATGGAACACGCAATATGGATATATTTGTCTTCTATTGCAACATCAATAATCGAACTCACGGATCAGATAACCATCCTGACCACCAAAAGTTTTTTTTAAAGTTACCTATATCCATTCACTACATTCCACACATGAGAAAGTCACAGTCAACATTTGGATTTAATGGATCATCTTTTCTCAACTGGGTCCATTAAATCAATGTTTTGTCATAAGCTGCATGCAGTGAGAATTCCAAAGAATTTTCAAAGAACAAGATTAAGCATGGTAAAAAAAAATATATGAATGGATAATAAATGAATGATTGAATAGAAAACTTAGTGGCCCTTTTGAAAGAAGCACTTGGAGGAGTTTTGACATACAGAGAACAAGTGGGAATCGAACCCCATGTAGGGTGTATTGAGGGGAAGGGGAAGAATGAGAAAGTCATGACTAAATAGCATTAACCACATGCCAAACCAAAGAGAAACATTTCTCTATTTTTCCCCATTTAGGCCACTCTGAACAGCAGCACTTGGCATTGGGTGTTGGGTGAAAGCTGGCATGTTACACAAAACGTCATAGTGTGCCACCTTGACACATGTATCATGCCATCAATGTTTTATTATTTCTTACTCCCTTTTCCATGCTTCATATTACATTATTTATCCTGGAAGGGAAAAACAGGATGGGCGTGATGAGGATGAAGAGAGACAAAAACTCAAGAGAAGCTACTCAATTGGATTCTCTCTCTATCCCAAGTATCAAACTGTTACCACTAATTACAAGTATTAGTTAAATAAACAAATTAATTGATCAAAATATACTTTAGCTCTGGAGAATAATATTTCAAATATGTTTTCTTCAATCTGGTGCTCTCCAGACGCGTTAGACTTTTGACTCCTATAATCCCTAGTGAAAGGCCTTGCTGACTGTTAAGGAGGGCAAAATACAACATATCTAGAGATACCAGACTGGACAGGTGTGGCCTCATTGTTGTAATGCAATGGCAAAATGAGGATACATCTTAAAAAAGTAGAAATTCCTACTTCATTTGTAAAATCATTTTATTGGTACAAATATACATTATGAATAAAATTCCTTCTGCCCATATTGTAAGGAAATGCATGTAAAATATTGAAAAAAGTAAAGAATTGCTTTTACAGACAAGGAACTGCTATTCGTTTTGAAGTACGTGATAAAAGTCGAGAGGATGCAGACAGATCCCAAAGTAACCTCTACAAAATACCAATATTGATAAAATATCCATTGCCTTCATTTCAATCAACATACATTTACTTATGGATATGGAAGCATAGCAAAGTGTTAGTAATTGTATTTCTACTTTTGTGCTTTTGAACAGTACACAAAATGTAAATGATTTGTGTTCTTAAATTACAACAAATATGGATAAAGTCTCCCAAAGGAGGATGTAAAAATCATATCCAAGCATCTAATATATATTATTTATACAAATTCTTTTATTAGTGTGCTCTGTTGATATAATTACAATGTGCAATTGCATTCAGCAAGAATATATTTATAAAGTAAGTTGCGTGCAAGTTTGACAAATTTACATTCAGCAGTCCAACACTTTTCCTGCTGCACAGTAATTAGGGTTAGTTAGTGTAAGAAAATGACCAATCTATTTGCTTTGAGTTTTTTCAACCACAAAGCTCTAATGCAAGGCATTGTGTTTGTAGCTGCTTCAGAAAATTCAAGTAGAAGACATGGAATAGTTGCTGGCTTTAGCAAAGGCATGATAGAGAAGATCTGGAAATAGTCAGAAAAAAAAAGAACCAAATTCTTTTAAAATCTGATTACCAGTGCAAATATTGAACTTTGAGAAGCTTCGTTTTTAAAAAATTGAAAGGAAAGGCTAATGGGAAAAGGGGTCAGTAATAGCTGGACTCCATTATCACAAAAGAATATGTACCGTTAAGCCCATACCAACCAATTAAATAAAAATAAAGTCTTTATCTGGCTCTTCTCCAGAGTCACTGGACTTGCTTCCTTGTTGGCCATTTTTCCTTAAAGGTCTCTGCTTCTGTTCCTGGGATTCAGAAATCTGATGTCCTGGACTTTTCTTTGGACCTGTATTGTGAGACAGAAGGCTTTGTTAAGGAAGCTGAAATCTTCTCTAAAAATAATCCCTGCAGAAAACAAAGCATAGTTCAATTTTTCTACAATATCATCCTGAATATCCCGCTGTTCTGGAACTAGAGATCTGAAGATCTCTATGATGTGAGGTATCTTCAATATGATATCCATCTCTGCCCTGACAAATTAAGCAATGCTGTGGTCATGTTATCCCAATGTATGGAGGTTGGGAGAGTCTGGATAGGAAACGACAAGACTTCAACTGAACCCTAAAAAACTAAGTGGCTTTGGGTTTTGAGATTCTCAAGTTCTGGAACTATATCATCTTTAGTACTGGGTGAGATTATACTGCTCCAAACAGACCGTGTGAACAATCTGTGAATCCTGGATACATGGCTTTCACTCGAATAGCACATGGCAATCATAGCTAAGAAGGCCTTCATACAACTTTGTAATGTATTGAAGAACAGCACACTCCGGCTTGTAAGAGGAGACAGAATGTGTGCTTACAGCTCTCTGTACCTTGCTTTGCTCTTCGCTGGCAGGAAAACATTCTGATCCTAAAACTTTCCCCTTTTTTACAGGTCAAGTGACAACAATCTCAAGTTGCTTTAGAGCAAGAGCTGCAGAAAGATGACATATAGTTTGACATAAAAAATGTGCATTGTATATAAATGCCAGCCAATTGCCTAAAATGTCTTTCTGCTCCAAAGCACTACTTTCACTCCTTCCCATTTCCTCTCCATTCCCAGTTTCTCTTATATTTTTAGATTGTGAGCCTGGGCCTGTCTCTCTTCTTTACTGATGTGACCCACTTTGAGAGACAATACTTGTCTTAAAAATGGATACAAATACAGTTAACGAATAAGAAGTTTAAAAACACGCCCTGCATTGTGTATGTTGTTCATAAAAGAGGGGGGAAATCTATAGAATAGTAGGCAATGGCACTCAGATGATAGTATTAGCTAAATTAATATATGGAGTTACAATCCATCGATCAAAATAAAGTTAAAGCTATTTTGGCTCATGCATGCTCATGGTTATGAGAGACATAAGTACTAATGTGCAGATAAAGAAAAGTTATCAGAAGAATGACAAATAAAGTAGCCCTGATGAACATTCTTAAAACCAACTCCATTTTTTTATACTAAAATAAATATATATTCAAAGAATTTTAATAAATAGCAGGAAGAAATATTTGGCACAAGAAGTTTAAATTATCCAAGAAAAAAACCCTGCCTTTTTCACAATTAGCTTATGAATTAGTTAAATTGACATGAAGCTGCTATAGCTATACATATACAATTCCTATATAAAGGTAAATAGATTAAAGCTGCAATCCTCTTTTACTACTTACAGAACAATATTAATTACATTTTGTATAAAAGATGTGTAAGTATAATCTAGGATAGTCAATCACTGTCATTTAGAGCAAATTATTACTGATTGTTACTTCAAAAATTTAGAAAGAATTGATATAACGATTAGCAATCTTTCTATAATGTAATAAATGAAACAGTTCTTGTTCTTTAAACTCTAATGAATGAGGCACATTTTCAACAGATCACATAAGAAATCCTTCCATATTTGGCAGCAGAAACATCTGCTTATTTTTCATTCAGCATCCACCAAAAATAGAACTCTTCTCTATTTCATTAATAAATCAGAACTTATTCACTGAAAACCAAATGAAAGATTAAAGAGACAGGAGGGGAAAGAAAGTGTGAAAAATTATGCTTCTTCAAAAAGCAAATTTTAAAGTTTGACTGATGAAATAAAATGCACAGTAATTAGTGTTATAAAGCTCATTGAAATCATCAGCACGTCCAACCATTTTTGTGGCACTTTTTCAAGACTGCTATCCTGGAGGACATGCAGATATCCTATACAGAGAGCGGGGGTGTGTGTGTGGTGTGTGTGTGTGTGTGTGTGTGTGTAAGGAGGAGGAGGAGAAGAGAAGAGCACTTTTTATAATTTCCTAAGAAAGATGCATAAATCATTAACTGTGAATCTTCAATGCTACTTCTGGATAACTTTGTCACTTTTCTGTGTACACAATGGCACACATTAAAATTAAATTCTGATGATAACACCCACCCACCCATATATATGCAGGTCTTGGCGTGTTCACGTCTTTTCCCGTGTAAGATTGAGAGTACCTGTACCCGTGAAAATCTACAAAAACATACATACACACACACACACGCCTGTCTGTCTGTCTCTCCTGGCAAATAGATAGGGAAGAAATGGAGGTAGTGACAGATTTTATTTTCCTGGGCTCCAAGATCACCACAGATGGGGACTACAGCCAAGAAACTAAAAGACGCTTGCTCCTGGGGAGGAAAGCTATGGCAAATCTAGACAGCATACTCAAAAGCAGAGACATCTCCCTGCCAACAAAAGTGCGTATAGTCAAGGCTATGGTTTTCCCAGTTGCAATGTATGGCTGTGAAAGTTGGACCGTAAGGAAGGCTGAGCGCCAAAGAATGGAGGCCTTTGAACTATGGTGCTGGAGAAGACTCCTGCGAGTCCCTTGGACTGCAAGGCGATCAAACCAGTCACTCCTAGAGGAGATCAACCCTGACTGCTCTTTAGAAGGCCAGATCCTTTGGCCACCTAATGAGAAAGAAGGGCTCACTGGAGAAGAGCCTAATGCTGGGAACAATTGAGGGCAATAGAAGAAGGGGATGATGGAGAATGAAGTGGCTGGATGGAGTCACTGAAGCAGAAGGTGTGAACTTAAATGGACTCCAGGAGATGGTAGAGGACAGGAAGGCCTGGAGAAACATTGTCCATGGGGTCGCTATGGGTCAGACACAACTTCCCAACACCACACACACAGACACACACACAGACTATTACATTATGTTGTGGTGCATTATCAGTTATGATGTTATACCAATTTATGCTTTACTTTGTGTTTTTTTAATATAAAAACCCTTTTTGATGCAATCCTTTTTATATAATGGCACAACAGACTGAAACTAATTTGTATATTCAACATTCTATTATAGGTTGTTAAGATGGTAGTTTTTACACGATAATTTCTATTTTCTGGTTCTACCTATGATATCAGAGCTGGAACATTTTTATCTGACTGTGGAAGACAATGGCTAATGTTTCCAAAGATGATGGCTTCCCATTAATGTCTGTATTCCATACAAGTGAGAGCAGCACTAAAATGCAGCAGCAAAATGGGGCTTCTTAACAATATTGTATGAAGATATTATCTTTACAACTTATACTCTCTGATCTGATCATATTTTAAAACCTAAGAACTTATTTAAGAGGTGATAGAGATCGGCTTTCACCAGGAGGATTGTACTGATTTTGTTTTCCAATAATTTTTTTTATGCCTAGAGATTTGATTTCACTGGTTTAATCCATGATTTTTAAATTAAACCTTTCCTGCTACTACTTTAAATTGTTACAACTCCCAGCTTGCTTGTTTTTTTTAAAAAGTATGTTCAATGCAAAGATATAATCTCACTGCTGCTTCACTCTTGTGAATGAGAAACACGTAAATGAGCATGGAAGATGGGAGGAATAAGGGGTATCAAGTTAAATGGACGATATGTACAACTGTATCTTTTCTCTGTGACATCGATGTACACAAATACATGAATAACTAAGAACAAATGCTTGCTTTCTAGTAAGTGTGGATGTTAAACATTAAACCAGAAAAGGATACCAGGAAGATAAAGTAACATTCCCACCTTCACACGAAAGAGATTTGAGAGATGCCTGAGGGCTGCTTTGACGATCTTTTTCTTTATCGGAAGGGACTCTCTTCAAAACAGGGGGAAGTAGGGCAATTTTAGGGGAGCCTGGACTGGATTGAGACTCTGGGGCATCATCTGTGGAAACATCAGAAAAATAAATCAGATTAAAACTGCGCAGCTATCAAATGTGTTTCATGCACTCAATGTAATGCTTAAACATTGTGACAGTACAACAAATATAGGTAGTCCTCGACTTATGGCCACAATTGAGCCCAAAATTTATGTCAGTAAGCAAAACAGTTGTTAAGTGAGTTTTGTCTCATTTTACAATCTTTCTTGGCACAATTGTTAAGTGAATCACCGCAGTTGTTAAGTTAGCAGCATGGTTGTTAAATGAATCTGGCTTCCCTGTTGACTTTGCTTGTCAGAAGATCACAAATGGGGAATCCCATGATCCTAGGACAATTGAACAGTCATAAATACGAGCCAGTTGCCACGTGTCATGAATTCTGATCAAGTGACCAACTGTCATCCTCCTTTGTTCATGTCAGGGGTGACATCTCTCATCACTTTTGCTCCCTCTCAGGCAAAATTCTTATGTTTCTCTGATTAATCCTATTTTTGATTAACTCAGATCCAGGTGTACTAGGAAGTGACATCTTTTGAGATGCCTAATACAATTAAGAATGTTTTTTGCAAATAATAGAAGAAATTAAGTAGACAGTAGCTGTTGTATATCCACTATGCCTAAGGCTCCCCTTTCTAAATACATGATGTGGCAACTGAAATTTCATTACATTTAATGATTATCTGGAATGCTGAATTATATGACCACATCATTTATAAACATTTTTAAAGAAGTGTATAAAGTGTCCCAAGTCTAAATGGTATATATAACAGCAACAGAAATGCAACATCGATGCAATCTTGAATCTAGTACAGATTTTGAATTAAAGAAGAATAAAGAAAAACAAGAATGTGAAAAAGAAACATTGACAAAGAGACGGTAAAGGGGGAAAAAAGGAAAGATTAAAAGAAGATGCTAAAGAAGTGGTTTCTGATCTCCTTGACAGGGATTATAGACACTAAAACAGTTGGGCTTTAGCTTTTAAAAAGCCATGAGAGTAGAAATGATCTACTTTGGGAAAGGATCCTTAGAACTAAAGTCATCCAAAGGAAGAAAACCTCAAGAGGATTTTTCTTGCATGGTCCCTTCTCATAAAACTTCCTGGTAGTTGGGGATCTTCAACAGGCAATCTTTCTTTGTATGAACTAGGTGGGCAGAATATACCTGGGAATGAAAATATCGTGGGCATCTAAATCCTGAACCTTCTAGGGTTTGAAATTAGCACCTTACATTCCACTCAGAAACATATTCATGCAATTTGATCTCAACCGTTTAAAGCTTATAATAATTCAAAATAAGCTTAAAAAGGTTTAAAACCCATGCCAATGTTTAATAATTGGCAATTAAGGGAAATGGAGAAGGGAAATGTTGGAATCTCAGGGACAGTTAAAAGGTAAGTGCTAAATACATTCCTAATTAGCATACAAAGTACCAGTATTAAGTCTTTTATACTTTACCGCTGACATCCAGTTTCTAGCATTAGTTAAAACTGAACAATATGCTGTCCCTGTTGCCCCCCTCCAAAAATATCTCTCAAGGATTTTAATTACTAACTTTCCATACACGGTTAAAATTAAAATGTTAAAATAATCTCACCTGTCCGAGAGGCAGACCGTGGCTTCTGAGGAACTGTTGGCCGTCCTGTTGGGGTGGGCTTTATTGACTGCAATGGAGGTTTTGGACTGGAAGGGGCGCTAGAAGAACTTTTTGTCCTAGCTCCAATTTCTATCTTTGGTTCAGCTTTTGAATTTTTTTCTGTCGAGCCTGTGATGGAATCTTCCCTAGTGAGAGCAGACTGATTCTCTGGAGAAGACTGATGAAGTTTCATTACTGAAACAAAATGAACCAGGGAACAAAGATGGAGGTCAAGGGCATTGTCAGTTTTAATATAAAAAGTTTCCACCCTCCATAACAGTGGAGAAAAACAGCGTAAGGAGGAGGGCCAATTGTAAATAAAAGTAACTAACTTTTCTGAACTGCCCTTTGTTCTTATCAGTTAGAATAATGCTACTTTGACCAACAATTCTAAAGAAGCATCCAATAAGTTTCCAATTTTTATAATAATTGTTGAATGACAGTGTGAGTGCGAGACCTATATTTCACTATAGGGTTTTTCGGTAATTGGCTTGGTGCCATTGGAAAAGCTTTGGTCAACTCAATAGGACACAGAAATGTATCTTTTAGAAAGACTAGGATAATCATATACATATACTCCGTGTACCTGGAAGAGAATCAGTGTTATATGCTATTGAAAAGCTTGTCAAGAACTTGATAAAAAGCTGGCATGCAATTGCAGGACACTGTTAAATATTTCCTATCTGAAAATAGTTTCGAGAATTGTAATATGACCTACTAATCTAAGACAGATTTTTGGGACACTTTAATAGACTTATAATGGGAATATCTGTTTCCTTTATTATAGCTATTTTAAGATGTTAAGTGAGTCAGGTTAATGAAAAATTAATATATTTTTTTTGCTTTCACCTTTGTGAGTAAAGATAAATGGAGTACTAAAAATTGTACAGTGTTCCAAAACCACTTTCCTGATCAATTGGAGGAGTTGATCAAGGGAGGAAAGAGAGGCAGGTATTTTAGAAATGGAAATCATCTGCTGGCAATAACCTATGACCAAAATGTGACTTAAATTTGGCATCAGGTTTGGTAAATTTCGGTCACATCAAATGGAGATAGTGATTTAAATGAGATATGGTATAATTACAATCACGCAGACCTTGTGTTTTAGATTTTAATAACGTGTGTGCCTGCAATCTCCTACACATTTTGTGCCTTGAAAGATTCATTCAGAATGACTAAATAAGATTTAATATATGAGCAATAGGAAATGTAAAGGTATTGGTGCAGTTTCATTTTACTAGCCTAAAAGAATACAGAATACGCTAGACTCACCAGCTCCATCCTGTCGTTCTGAATTCTGTGAAAGATCTGCTGAATCTCTAACATCATTCACTAATTTCTTTAAAACAAACAAACAAACAGGACACATCAAAATTAGTATATCTTATTTGTAAACTGCAGATTGCAAATACATATATATACATATACTAGATGGATAATATGAGATTTATACAAACTATAAGTGAGGACTATGGAGATGAAGCACAAAAGACTTGTAACCAACCGACACACTGTATGTAATTGGAAGATGGTTTTATGTTTTGTTTGTCAATATTTGTTTAGAATAAAAAAAAATAATTAAAAAAAGAATTGGGAATTACATGTCTCGAAACACAGAATTGTACAAAATTAAAATGATGTAAATAGTGCTCTATGGTACTACCTTTGAAGTAGGTTTGGAATTCTTGTTGGGACTGAATATTCAGATTGCTATCTGAAGCTCTACTATACACAGATATATACCATGTATCATGTTGATATTAAAAAAAAAGCTAAATTAGTTGGTAGTTTATTTCTGGTTTTATTTTGTTGTTTGTAACATTAAATGGTCTAAAAACTTGGAAGCAATTTCTTAAATTAGGATCACTTAAATGCTCCATAAACCTATTTTCCACTTAAATCTATTTCTTGTTTCCATTTTCTGATAAAGTAATGATGGGAGATTCCTCTCAACACAGATATGGTTCTCATGCCAATTCAACTATCTTTCTAATTATAGGAGAAATGTGTCTGTTCCAATTAGAAGAGAATAAATGTAGCTCAGGGTTGAACTGTGGAGTTCTTGGTGCTCTCTAATCTTGGTTGTTTTCTTGCAGATGTTGCACTACTCAAGTAAGTAACATCATCAATGGTAGTCAGTGTGGAGTTTGCTCCCTGTTTATATAATCAGTGGCTTGCCCATTGAGTTTTGGTGGGGGTTCAGCTTTCTCCTTGAGAGTCCCTTGATTAGGGTATTGTTTTCTCTCTGATCTTTGTCTGGTGTTAATCTCTGTTTATCACAGATAATGTTTGCAAACAAACAACCAAGTTCAAAGAGCACTAAGGACTCCAAAGCTGTTTGTTTTCCTGACTGTTTAGAAGCATTTCTTAACTGCCTTTTGCAAGTTTATTGTTTTACTTAATAATAATCACTTCATGTTTTGCTTCATAAGTATTACCACAAGTTTATTGCTTTCTGTTGAGCTATTAGTCGTGATTGTTTTTTAAGCTACTGTGAGGTAAATGTGGCTAAGCAACATACATATTAATCCAAATCTAGCTCCATGTCTAAACTTCGGCATATTCTTTATGAGAAAGAATACTGATAAACTTTTGTTCAGGTGTTTTTCTTCAAGAATTTTACCAAAAAAATTAAACCACCAACCTGGTAAGATACTTCTCTGCATGATAATATCACACTGTAATCCTAATATAATATTTAAAATCTCCCTTTTAAGGAGTTTTTATTGTAGTGAAGTATGTTGAAGTCCGATTATAAAAATGCCTCTATGAAGGTTTATGAAATATTTTGTCTGCTTTAGATCATCATTTCCTGTATGAACAATTTCACATGGCTTTAGTGGCTCTTCTAAACAGTATGCCATACAGAATCTAACTGCTGTACTGATACAATAGCCCTAAATTTAGCTCTGCTCTAGTCTGAAACAGCCCCCACAATATTCTATCCTAAATGCAATAATGCTAACTACTAATAAATAAAAACAATAAAACATAAATGGTTTGTGTTGAAAGCTGTATGGACTGAAAAGAAGAATGTGCACATAAAATCTTGCAAAGTAGAATATGTATATTTATATGTATATATACAATTATCTTGGCTTATAACATGTATTAGGCTGACTACTGGTAGATAATACTCAATTTTAATCATTTCATGTGCTAATTAATCTATTCTACATAGCTTCATTTGCATGCCATTTGTTTCTGGGGTAAGCATTTAGTTCATCAAACACTAGATGGAGCAAGATCTCCACTATATATTTGCTCGGATGGATCATTAATTCACATTCCTTTATCTGCAACACTTATGCCAATTCACATATCCAATTCAGGAGCAAACCTTCACAAAACACAACGTTCAGCACTTGCCATCTTTTGTCTGTGGAGCATCATCTGTAAGCACAGTAGCAGTGCATTAGGGTATGTGTCAAGTAGTAAATTCTTATGGTTTTGTTTCTACATGGATTTGAATTTGAAGCAGATTCTACCACAGATTTTGATGGAGAAAAGTTCAATCGTTGATATAAAACGGTTCAAAATGACCTCCAATGTTGGCTATTTTATTGTAAGTAACGTTATAACAGGAATCACTTTCTCAAGAGAATGTCACATTAAAATGAAAATATCCCTAACCTTCTGTGCTGATGCTGCTCTCCGTTCCTGCTTGGCTTTCATTTCTGCAAGAAGGCCACTGCCCATCACTTGCACCCCATACCTACGTCCTCCTTGAGGACTGCCTTTGCCGTCATCCTTTTCCAGAGGAACCTCCTCTGTTGAATCTGGTGTTTTTAATTCCTCAGTTTTTTCAGTGGTGCCATTTTGTTCGGCTGATTTCAAATCCTTCTTTGCAGTGTCCACGGTGGGGCCTTTGACAACACCTCTGGGAGAAGGAGATTCTTCAGGCATTAACACAGTTGAAGGACGCTCAGATTTGGATCTAGGCTTGATTAAATTAAGAAAGCCACTTTTCCGAGAATCTCTTTTTTTCTTTTCATCAGCTACTTCACCAGAATCACTGCTGTCTGAACCTTTTGTGAAGGACTTCCTAGTATTAAAAAAAAAATACATGTAAGGAAATAAAGACTTTATCTGAATGAACCTGAGCAAACAGTGAATCCTTAAATTCTCCTTCCACG
Organism: Notechis scutatus; assembly: GCF_049901735.1. Classification (NCBI taxonomy): domain Eukaryota; kingdom Metazoa; phylum Chordata; class Lepidosauria; order Squamata; family Elapidae; genus Notechis; species Notechis scutatus. The sequence continues at coordinate 148,313,262 of NC_142011.1, read as the reverse complement.
TCTCTCATTTAACATACTAAGTGGAGACTGGAAGTTTTTAACTAAATGAAGTATATTATTATTGTGTTAACCTAAATAAGGTTAATCTTAATTATTAAAAAAACCTAACCTCATATCTTAGTTTCTCCTACAGGTTGATTAAATAAGCCACATTCAGGATTAACTATGTGATCCTAGAAACTGCATTTTGTTGCCTAGAAACATTTCCTTTCACTGTGATTCCAGGACATTGATGATTCCGGGATAATGTATGATTGAGAGAAACTTTGACAAATATGATGAAATGAGAAATTATTTCAAGAGCATGCAGATCAAAGGGAGGGCAGAGAAGCAGGACTATTCTATCCCCTATGTTAACCAACCAGCTGCTTTTTGCTTTCACTCAGCTTTTACTCAGAGTCTTCAAGCAAGATGAACTGTTTTTACTAGTAAATCATTGTAAGATATACAACTTTACCCATTCTCCCACCCTTTTTCTAGTGTACCATATCTGATGACAAGGACTGTTACATTATTGATCTTTTAAACAGACTTGGAAGATTTATTGACTAAGAAAACAAGGGGGGGGGGGAGATAGACAAAAGAAATGACCTGGACATATGGTTTAGTCATGAAGATACTTCACACCTTTAGTTCTAGAGCAGATTTTGAACTTTACCTTACTCTTTCTCTTTGAAATGATTTAGCTTAAAGAGTTACCCATGAAGACAAACATACTAATAATTGATAAGCTGCTATAGCATATCAAACAGCCACCATAAAGACTCGTTCAGACAGCTGTTTAATGTCCTTCTCTCCTGCCCTTCAATTGCTAGTAAAATAAATGGACCTACCGTATTTGCCGGCGTATAAGACGACTTTTTGCCCTGAAAAGATGCCTCCAAGTGGGGGGTCGTCTTATACGGCGAGTATATAACAAAGGTCGTCTTATACGCCGGCAAATATGTTGTTGTCACTCGGTGCAAGAGCGACAGGGCGGAGCTCCGCAACTGCGAAGCCCCTTCAAGCCCAGCCGGAGTCTCTCTTCCTCCTCCTCCCCCACCCACCCACCCACCCACTCCCGCTCGTGCGAGCGGACAGGCAGGCTCCAGGCTTTGCCCCCATCCCTCACCTCCTTCCATCCCCTCCACCCCCCCAGTGGCAGAAACTTCGCCGCACGTGGGGACGAGTGGAGGGGGTGGGAGAGCAGCGACGCAGCTCAAAGCTGAGAAAGCGCCATCCTTGCTTTTGTGCCGGGAAGAGTTCGTGTTTTTTGTTTTTTTGTTTTTCTCCCAGGAATGGGATGCTGCTCGTGCGATTTTCTTTGGGAATTTTTCTCTTCCCGGTTTCAGCCTTTGCTCGAATCCTCCCCCATTCACTTCTGGAAAGGATGCTTGTGTAACTCTTTTCCTAAGCGTTGCTGGGGGTGGAGGGGGGCAGTGTGCAGCGTGAGCGAGAGGCTCTTTTCCTTTCTCCCTGAGCGCAAAACCGTCTGCCTTCTTCTCTCTTGGACGGACCGAGCAAGGCTAATAAGATAATAATAAGATAATAAGATAAGATCCTAAGCGCGTTGTGGAAACAGATCTGGATCTCATTGGAGAAAGGTAGCAAATGAATGAACTGGACTTTTGGCAAGTCTCGGGTAGGAACTCACGCTTTCTGGAAAGTTAGTGAGCAGGAAAATAGACATCCTTTCCGCTTTCTCCCAGCGTGGGTATTTCATTATCCCTCCCTGTAAGAAGTAACAACCACAAAGCCAAGGGAAAACGATGCGCAGGAAAAAGCCACAGTAGGAAGCAAAGATTTCTCCCCCTCTCTCTGAAATAATTAATGTCGCAATCAGTGTGGTGCACCCTTGGAGACAAATTGGTTGGGGAGGTGGAAAGATATTAAGAAACAACTCGACTGTTTTTCGTCCAGTTTTATTTTTATTTATTTATTTTCCCCTGAAAAAGCAGATCGCAAAGAAAGGGAGAGGAATTGAGTGCCAGCCTGAGAAAGGCGAAGCTGCCTCTCTAAAGCATTTTGGTGGCTTTGTAAGTTTGGGGGAAAGGGACGGGGTGTCAATCAAGAATTATATCCAGAATACCCCAAGTGTTACAACTTACCGTATTTGCCCGCGTATGACTTTTTGCCCTGAAAAACATGCCTCCAAGTGGGGGGTCGTCTTATACGGCAGTATATAACAAACTCTATATTTTGAGTGGAAATGTTGGGGCTCGCCTTATACGCCCAGTCGTCTTATACGCCGGCAAATACGGTAAATTGTGCTGCCCACATTTTATTGCACTCAGTAAAGTTTCACATTATGGATTTGCAGATTCTTTGATCCTCCTCAACCAGGGTCATCTAACTGGAAAAAAGATCCAGCAGTTGTTCTCTTGCTTTATCTTTTAGAGTAATGACTTTTTAAAATTTCAAGCCTTACTTTAAAAAATATTTATTTATTGATCTTTAAATCTTCTGTACAACATGGAAAAGATTGAGAGATTCCAGCTCAAAGACTCCCATCTTCTCCTTTCTCTCTATTTTTAAAAGAAAAATCCAAAAGGAAAATGAATTGTGAGCCCTAAGTAATATCAATATTATGCGCAGGCAGAAGGAAAGAACACTCTTCTTTGTGGCTTCAGCACTAGGAAAAAGCTGGGCTTAAAAAAAAGAATAATATATAATTTGCTGGAAATAAAGTAGCCTCGTGTGTGTGGCAAAAGGGGACAAAGGTAAGGTATTGAGAATTCCATAGCCAAGTGGTTTGCAACTTGGGAAAATAAGCGGGCTTTCCTATTCTTGCTGATGTGTTCTGGGAAAGCCCTGGATACTCCAACTTCTGTAAATCAAGCCAACTCTCAGAAAACTTCACAAAAGTAATATCCTTGCCATGGTCTTTTCTCTTACCTGCCCCCACTAACAACCTGTATGAAGAAATGTGATTTTTCAGGAAGCCTGTACAAAAAAATTTCAACTCAAACACTTGTATCCACCAATCTTGTGGGATATTTTTGGTTCTGTCAGAGATGTAGTCTTTGCTGGGTTTGCCTTCCCTCGTTTCTAGGGCTGGAGAAAAGGTTGCAATGCACATTTTGCTCTTTACTCAAGCAACTTTTCCATGATTTCAGCCCCTCATTTGTGGTGACTCTGATCTCTCTTTGCCCGCCTTATTTTGTACAGGCAGAATGCAAGCAAGCAACAATGCTACCTAAAATTACCAAATGGCTGGGTCCAGACTTTTGGAACTAACAAGCAGATCTCTCCTTGCACAAATTCTGATTAATTCGAATGAGTTCTGATGGGCGTTTGCAGTCAGAAGCCAATTGCTTTATTCAGCCAGAATCTTTAGGGCATGGTTTGCAATAATCCAACTGTATAAAACAATTGTTAAAACTACCCTCATCTCAGGCAAGAAGATAATTTTCCTATGGTATTTTAGGTGGTCTTGATCTACTGCCATTTGCCACGAAGTTAATTTGGACAGCCAATATTAATGTTTGTGCATCTGTGCTTATGCCCTCATGTACTTTCCTTATTTTATAATTTCCCCAACATCTCCGCCCACCTGTTATCAACCAACCAGCCACACCCTAAAAGCAGCAGCAAAGTAGCAATAACCCCACTCAGCAAATTCCACTAGATTATCAATAAACTCATTAAAACAAACAAGGAAACAGAAGCTTCCATCCCCTAGCAACTGAACAGAGAGGACTATCCCTGTAGCCATTGCAAACGGCCAATTGGATCCAGGCAAATTCCTAACCTTTAGCCACATCATCACAATATTGTCATTAAGATGCTTTAGATCAGGGCTGACAAACTCCCATCCTGCGGGCCGGATGGATCATGTGCTGGCCACGGCCATGCCTGGTTTAGCGAAGGGGGGAAAAGTCCTGATATGTCAGGTGACGCTGCCATGACATGAGTTTGACACCTTTGCTTTAGATTATCCACATGGTAAATTTTGTGTTGGGGGAAGAAAGAAAGCATTACACTGGGAGAGCTAAATATGACTTTAGTCTACTTCTGGAGCAGAAGACATACTTGTTAAAAAGTTACTGAGTTTTCTTTGTGGTGCAGTGAATGGGAGATGATGATGAATCCTAAGATTTCTTTGTCATTATTTCTTGGTATGAATGTTTTTTTCTAAATTTAAATCTTAAAGTATTTAAAAATAAATTTAGGATGCAATGACTATTGACTAAAACCTAATTTTGTAATTGACTTTTTAGCATGTCTTGCCCTCAAAGTTTTTTTAAAATAACAAGTCAGAAGAAAATTTGATTAGACCAAAAGTGACATTAACAACTTACAATTTATAATTCTGCAGTTTTTTTTGTATCACTAGCAATTTGTCATATAGCACATTGATTCGGCACTTAACTTTCTTGATTTTTGCCATCTGCTTGCAATTTAATGGCTATTCAGACTTGCTTAATTACTAAGACATCCTATTTTCTCAGCACCAGTGGGTTTTTTTTATAAGTGAATGTCAAACACATAAAGTGGCCTCTGAAATAATTACAATTTTGTTGTTATATTCTTTAAGTTACTTCTTGCTTCTGTATGCTGCATGAATATACATTCCCTATACATACGGATTATAAATAAAAATGCAAATTATATGATCAGGAGAATAAAATGTATGTACAATTCATACTTAACTAGGAAAATCATACAACCAAGCAAAATCATATTAAATTTTGTACAAAAAAAGAATGTAATGCCATGTCACAACACAATACACAGCGGCAAAAAGAATACACTGAATGCAGCTGAACAAATAACATCTTCCTCCTTACACACCCTAATATTTGCATTAGCTCAGTGCTGTTTGGCACATTTCTTATGTCTTAGCTGCAGTTTCTCAGTATTTCTCTCCTTATCCTTCAATCTCTTTTAACTTTATTACATTATGAATCAAACAGATGCTGTTTATCAGACCCTGATAACTTTATGTAGGCCATTATAGCCAAAATTAAATATTATTGAAGAAAAATGGTTTACAGGAGGAAGTACTGAAAAATTCCAAAATTATGGACAGAGAAATTGGTTTTAAAATTGATTTTAACTGATATTACTAATTTTTAAAGCTTAGCAATTATATTAACTGCCCTCTACAGATAATACTTCTTTAACAACTGCTTCATACAGCGACTGTTCACACTTATAAAAGTGATGAAAAAAATAACTTTGCAACCAATCCTCACATTTACATCTTACAGGTCTGTAAAGCAAAGGAAGCTGAAGTAAAATTGTAAGTACAGACAGTTTCATTTAGCAACCACTTTGCTTAACAACTAAATTGCTAAATAAGTACCTGCATTAATTTACCACTAGCAATAATTGCTATCATTTTCTAGTTAAAACAAATAAATTAAAAACAAATATACATAAAATGCTCTTTTTAATACTGTACATCAAGTTCTATGTGTATTTAAATTAAGAATATATAGATAACTTACTTTGAATCCATTTTTGTCACTTTCTTGGTGAAAAATTCATCAACCCCTTCATCTACTCTTCCCATCATTCCATTTTGTTCTCCTTCTTGAAGGGTTGCAGGACTCACCTGATAAAATGTACAACCTTAAGGATATGCAGGAATTTGCTTGATGGACACTTGAATGTAGGCCAATCAAAATTTCAATTCCCAAATATATAAACCATAATACAACTGATCTTTGATTTTCTACACCATCCATTTTCATTATGCAGTTATAACAGAATAATCACAACATTACATGAATGAAGATCAACAATATTAAAAAAAAAATTATTAAGGGCTGTAAGTGCCAATATACAATATATATCAGCATTTTCATCCAGACATCTTTCAAGCTGATCTATGAAGAAATAAACCAATACACTTCCATGAATTTTAAAAGAAAAAAGAAAAGAATACAATCCAACTTCCCCCTTCACTGTACTTAAGCTAGAATTTTTAACTTATGTGACTGTTGATATGGTGGTAAAAAACAGAACTGCCTATTGTTTACAGATACACAATTTATGTATGAAGACTCTGAACAAAGTTTTATGTGGATTATCAACTTCTTTGAGACATGAACATTCATACACATGAAGTACAATTTCTTGAGTAACAGATTAACTCACGGCAGATTGTGTAGGCTGTTGTTTCTTGTTCCTTTTAGGCCTAAGTTTAGTAAAATGCTCTAGCTTTTTTCCTTCCTCCGAAGGTAGTTCTGAAATGAGCCCAGAAGTCCGTTTGTCAAACCTCCCAGAATGGAATGGTGGGTCCTCTATATGAATAGGAACTTCTTCTAATGCTTTATCGAGGTCAAACTCCATCTCTAAAGAAAAAGTTTAAAAACATTTTAGGGTGTATTTCTCTTTCTAGTCATAGCTTTTTTGTAAAGACTCAAGTCAAGCTCAACTCATGAAAGGCTGCTCTGATGTGCCTAAGTAGCCTTCTTAATAACAGTATGGGCTTGTTGGCGGTTGTTCTTCATTTTCCCAGTTTGGCTCACAGTGACAGTTTTATAAATCACTCAGAAAAATAATCACTCCAAAAAAGCTTACCAAAAGCTCTGGATACAGGCCTTAACATTCGACTGTGGATACTCTTCCTTTTAGATTTGGGAGTCATCTATAGATAAAATGGAAAAATAACATAATTGCCTTTTGGGAAATAAGCAGTAATTGTTAAATTAACCATAGTGCTGCAATGATCAAAACAACTATGAAAGATAGAGCAAAATAGCATTTCGATTACAAGTCAAGATGTTAAATAACTGCCAGTAATCAATATTTATATTGCTTGTAGTATTGGAAATACTCCAAGCTTGATGTTAAAACTGCAAAGTGAAAATGCAACATTCTATTTTGTTTATTAATGTGGCTGAAAAATGAGCATTACATAAGTCCTACATGTCTACTGGATCTTTTTTAAGGATGAACAAAATCTTACAGCATCCTTATTTTTAAAAAAGCAGAAATGCTAGGTTCAGGTTATAATTCAGTGATGCTTTTTGTTTGTTGCTATCATACCTCAAATACATTCAATAACTGAAGTCACACTTCTGAGATAGTAAAATGTGACATAATTGCCATCATAAATTTGCACAGTATTATTTTGAGAAAATATCAAAATCTGGGACTTCTGAAAAGAAATAGCAAATTGAGGATGGCTCCACTAAAAGCTAAAAAAAGGAGCTGACAACCATGGCACAATGAAGAGCAGTGAGTAGAGCAGCCCTTTGTAATTCCTTTCCAGACAAGGTGAGAAGCTGAGATTAACCCAAAAGCTCTCCTTACAATTGATCTTCTCAAGGTCTTTAGATGTTTTCTAATTTTGACAAGGGGGATACATAAAGACCTCATAGTTTTCCCTCAAAATATTATTTGTGAGGCATTCCTTAACTGATTAGTTCAGGCTACTATGGTAAAGATGAAAGAAATGACTTGAAAGCAGTGTACATTTGCGATACAATTTTAGCAAACTACATTTAATATAAATAAAATACCCGGCACTGCATATCATGCTGTTTTCTTGCAAATTTTAAGAGCAATGTTTAAAAATACTATACATAGTTTGAGGGTATTTATTTATTTATTTATTATTTATTTATTTATTATTTATTTATTTATTTATTTTATTTTATTTTATTTATTTATTTATTTGCTTGCTTGCTTACTTACTTATTTATTTATTCAAACAAATATTTACATTCATTTTTATTTCTGTCAGTGAGGCATGCCTGCCTTTCTTCCTTTTCCCAGACCAACAAAAACCCAAAAACAAAACTTAAGAAGTACATGGTGAGATAGACCTGGAAGAATAAGTAATAAAAATAATGTAGAAACTAACTTCAGCAGGCTAGTTATTACTAAAACCTAAGTAATTGTTTTAATCATTGGCCATAATTGTTCTTTTTGGAAGAATTCTGAACAGTTTTGGTCACAGAGGCAACTAATTTTTCTGACAAATTTAATGTGCCAGGTGTCTTGGGGCCTCTCTTCTGTTATTCTTCCCTCCAATGCATAGAATAAAAAATTATCTGAATCATAACAGTACCATGCTATGCACTTCTCCTAACCATATCCGATGATCTAAAGGGAGGGTGGAGGATACTATATATCACATATAGTATTACGAGGCAGGGATACAATTCACTAAACTGGAGAAATATAGAGGTAACTTAGCAAAGAACAGCCAGTTTTAAGAAGGAAAGCCAACCATAATCTTTGGACAAATAACTAATTTTTTACTTTGAGCAAAATAAAAAATAAGTAGACATTAATTCTAGTTCAAGACTTTGAATGTTTTCCTTATCCTGCTGTATCAAATGCACCAAGGGTGGTCAGCCTGTGAGTTTAGAGCTTCAGGAATACCCATGGAGGTTTCTCATTCAATGGCTGCCAGTTTTTGGTAAGTAAGCAGAAATTATTAAATGTAGTGATATGGTGAAAAAGGATTGGTATTTTTTCTTTCTTTTTACAACTATGTAATCCCTTGCTTTGGGGCTGAGCATTTACTGGGGCTGAGCATTTACTGGCCAGATGCTCTTCCTGATGCCTATGTGGAGTTCACAGCATATATGTTCTCTTTGCACCTTGAGAGAAAAACATCTGTCCCTGCCAAATATTAAATTCTCAACCTTTTGAGTGGGAAGCGAGAACCTTCACCTCTAGGCCACCACGCCACTCGATAAAAGTTTTGGTCATAAAAGTGAAAATAGTAGTATGCAGATAGTAGGCAGATTTAATGAAATGTACTTCTTGGAACACTTTCTCTTTTCACCAAACTCTTTTCTGCTTGCATGCTCTCTTCATACTATCCATAAAACTCACTTGTGAGCCTTGCCCTCTATACTTCCCAATTCATGACATACACTTTAGCGTAGAAAATGAATATATGTAGCAAAACAAAGTTACAATAAATGGCAAACAATGATAGAAATAGTAAAGCATGTATATGTAATTTATTTCTTTGATCATTGTGAGTTTCCTTATCTATATTGTTACAAAATGTATATCTTAGTCATGCTTTATAATGGGCTACATTAGATATTGTGAGTTTTCACCCTAGTGGAGTCAATCTGATTACCTACCTACATTATAATCTAGGACCTAGGTAATCAGTCCTCATCCTTTCCAGCTTGGCCGGAGGGGATGGTTCTGAGTGTAGGGGTGTGTGTGCTTATGCGTGCAGCTCCATTTGCGCGAGCGCAGATAAATGGAGTTGTGTGCGAGCGCTCACCGCTCATGCAAGTGGAGCTGTGCACACACACATACTCGCTGCCACTTGCAGCCTGGTAGTGAGCTGTGGCCTGGAGGTTGGGGTCATTTCTTAAAATATCTGCATAGGAGAAATGCATTTTTAATATTCATTTACTGATTTAATATAGAAATCAGAGGCAGGAAGATGAAAAGCAATCAGGAAAAAGGAAACAAGAAAAACAATATGTTCAGAATCATATAGCCAAATTTCTAAACATATCATAAAGTCTGGATCACAAGAAATAATACTGATAATCTTTTCCATTGTGTTACTATAGCGTTAGCTTAGAACAGAAAGTAAATATAAACTGATAAATCAAGGTTATAGAGTGGGTTTTATTCTGTTTTTCAAATCCTGACAAGTAATGGTCTTTATTTAGTTCATAAGAAAAAGGAAGACATATCAACACTGTAAAACTGGGGTTGCACTGCCATTATTTAAAAAAATGTTGTTCCCACACTGCTTGATAAATTCATAATTCTTCCTATAGTGATACATTTACGGTGGGGAATATATAAATAGTACATTCTCAGATTAATTGCATATTAATTTTTGTAACAGCATGATAAATTGGTGGATATCAACCCAAACCAGAACAGTAAATCAAACCTGTACCATATGAGTAAACGTTGCTAGCTTATTTTGTACTTCCAATATAGTGAGACTAATTGTCAACAATTTTAATATATTCCTTGGACATTGCTAAAATATGAAAAAGCATTTTTGCAGCATTTATAATTTCCTATAATGCAATGGATTTTTAACCATGTATTTGTTATAATTTATCTGGATTTATTCAGATAAATTTATCTGAAATAAAAAGTTTGATATTTATACATCGATGGGTGAAAAAAATGATATTTGAAACAAGTATTTAAAAGAATCCAAACAACAATTAAAATTATTACAAATATCTGAACTGTTGTACAATATGATTAAATAGATAATTAGACATAGCATCTATATGTCAGGATGATTGTCAATATTTATGCATCAAGATTTAACAAATCAGATAACTGCTTGCACGGTCGGGGGAAGTTTATTAGTCTTCAAAATCACAATTATAAAAGCGTCATTGATGGAACATGGAAAAATCTTACTTAGAAAAGCATAATTATACACTTTCAATGGTACTGGACAAAGAATCCAGTATGTCTTCTATTATTCAATGAGATAACCATCAAGTTACCAAACTAAGTAGACAGTTTGATAACTTTTTTTGTGATATTTGACATTAATATACAGTTCAGAGTATCTTTAAAAATGATTTATTGTGCATAAATCATTGTACATTTTACTTTGGGTATCTTAAATAGTGAAGATATTTTTTTACACTATTGGAACTGTTTCTGTTGTGAGGTTAATAACTTTATCAGATCTTTCAATTGCTCCCAATTTATTTTATACAATTCAATAAATATTTTATTGCAAGCGTGTAAGGAGAATTTACTTCCAGTTTAGTTTTATATAATTCTGATGTAGGTTATCTTGCAAAAGTTCACCCAAAAGTTAATTCCATACTTTATAACTTTTGACTTTTTTCTTATACGTCCTTAATAAGTCCTTGACTTATTACCACAATGGAGCCCAAAATTTCTGTTGTTAAGTGAGGCATTTGTTAAGCGAGTTTTGCCCCATTTTACGACATTTTTGCCACAGTTGTTAATTATTTCAATTGATAAAGTGAGTAACCCAATTGTTAAGTGAATTTGGCTTCCCCATTGACTTTGCTTATATAAAGGTCACAAAAGGTGATCACTGAATCTTGGGACACAGCAATGGTCATAAATATGAACCACTTGCCAACCTTCTGAATTTTGATCACAGGATCACGGGAATGCTGCAAAGGTAATAATAACTGTGAAAAACACTCATATGTTACTTTTTCAATGCTGTTGTAACTTTGAATGGTCACTAAATGAACTGTTGTAAGTCGAGGACTACCTGTGGCTTTAAAACAATATATGCCGATCCTTGTATGTGCTCTCTTTCTCTGAATTAATATGTATGCTTGCCGTAATTTCCATACAGGAAAATTTAGATTTATGTAGAACTAGCCAACCTGTGCCCCATTGGGTCATCACATCAGAGATATTTCTTTACTTAAACACAGAAATGCAATGAACAAGCAAACAAAAAAGCAGTGGGACCAGGAGTGACTCCCAACTTTCTGCCGGTTTCATTACTGAGGAGCATCAGAAATCTTCCTTTCCCTTCCCGGCAGACAGGAAAGTAGCTGCTGATGGGTGGGAAGTTGGATTGCAAGATTGGCTGGGAAAGTGTCACAGAATGTTGAAAATGAAGATCACGTGCCTGCTGCAGCAGCCCAGCAGCAGCCAGAAGCACAGAAGTGGCCACAACTTTCCCAAATTTCATTTCCTCAGGAGCCATGATTTTGGATACATGCCGTAAGTTAGCTCAGTTGACGTTAATTGGTTCAAAAGTTGTTGTCTTATGAGACACTGGTTTGTCCAGTTAAAGGTCATGATGAGTGTCTTAATAATATATAGATCTGATCCACGATCAAGATAAAAAGGTTTTAAAAACATTTATGAAATATATTTTAGGATTTAGTAGTAATTAATGAGTGTTGCACATATATTAAAATACTAAATCACCTATAATAAACAAATATCCTTCATGATCACTTTGTCCCTAGCCGAAATGCTTAAAGACAATGCACAGTATAGACACAGGGAAGAACAAATAAAGAGTACAAGAAATATAAAAATCCAGTTCTTCATAAATTGCAAAAAAGAAACTACAGTGTTATGGATAGAAAACCTGAGGTCAGAATGTTGAAGGACTTTATTAGCACACATTTTTAAATAAATCAATCTTATTAACTAGGATACTACTGGAACAAAGTTCTGCTTTAAAATAAATCACATTCTGCTAAAATGTGTGTCATATGATAAATGCACGCATATTTTATAAAATAATATCCTGAAGAACAATGCCAGTCTCTATGAATTTTTAAATAAATGTAATTAGGCAAATAGTTATGACTTTTTATTTTATAATTACCACATCAAACTAAAATATGTTAAAGTGAATTTTATAAAGAGAAAAAGTAAAACAATGTATGAGGAACAAATGCAAACCTGACAAACACAGCTATCATGGCTATTTCACTGAAAAAAGAAGCAAGTTCTTCCTTTTCCAAGTAATGTTCTATTTCTAAATAAAATAATTTATTTATTTATTTATTTTATAAATAAATAAATAATTTTATTTATATTTATCAAAATAAATATTTCTCTGTTATGGACTCTTATAAACGAACTGTAATTTATACTGTATTTTAAAATACGGAGTGTCAGTTTTGGTTTTAGGGAACATCTTATATGCCACTGCTGAACATAATCAGAGCTGAAGTTACTGCAAAACAATTAAATACAGTACACTCTCTGTTTCTGCTGCCTCTTGTGCCCAGGAGCCTTTCAATCTTGCTGAATGGATTTTCATTCTCGCCAGATGCAATCCGTTTTTCTTTCCTCTCTTCCAAAGAGCAAATATAGCATGCCAAGCACAAATAATTCTATGTAACTGGAAGCGCATGACCATGTAGTGAAAGGAAATAATACTTTCTGATTCTTTAAAACTTTCATTTCATTAAACGGATATGAATATTTATAAAACTTAATCTATGTTAAACAGTTTTATGTGAATATTTTACTTGGTTGTATGTTTTAAATTCATTGCACATCAAGTTAGCTAAAACTTCCTATAAAATTGAACTTGGTTCCAAATAGCTGCTTATTTCTTCCTGTAATGGCACAGTGTATATTCCCAAGAGTTTTGTAAGACAGCTGAAAAGCAAATGGAGCAAGAAAGGAAAGTAGGCTAGAAACAGCAGAACTTAAAAAAAAAAATACTTACACTTGTACAGCAGAGAGTCTCCATGCAGCCAAAAGAGAAAGATAAAAGAATATGAATGGACAGCAAAAAAGCAGAATTAGTTTTAGAGGAGAGAAGGAGGCAAGCCGTGCCGAAACTTGGCAAATAAAAAATATAAAAGCAGAGCTATGTAGAGATAAACTATGCAGAGATAAACTTTTCAAGTTAAGAAAAAAAGAACCAGCAATAGCTCTACATCAGATGTACTCTATATAGATGTGAAACAAAAAAATCTCCATCCAGATTAATTATTTGAAGTGTGTTTCAATTGAACTGTACAGGTGAACAGAAGTGGAAAATTTAAATGAAGGTCTTTCCTGTAGGATTTCACAAGACTTGTAGGGGAACATAAAGATTTTTCATGTAGAAAAATCACAGCTCTTCGCAAAATTTTGAAAATCTTAATTTTTAATGGGATGAATGCATGTGACTGACAATATTAGAAACTAATAATAGTCAAGAAAGCTCTCAAATCACACAACTCCAGTAGTTTTTATTCACCTATTTCTTTTCTACCATTCAGACACATTCAGGAATGTAAAAGGATTTTGTAGTAAAGTGTACATTTGAGTGCTTGTAAATTCTGGTCAAGTCTGCCTTTTGCTAACGGGCAATATGCAAGTTTCACATGTTTTTAATGATCTTGAGCAGAAAATAAAGAAACTCTAAATTATTTTTGAACCTCCCTGGGGATTATTCTAGAACTATGATCTATGGCATGCGTGCCGGAAGTGGCAAACAGAGCAATCTCTCCAGGCATGCCTGCCGTCACCCATCCCACTTCCGGGTTCCAGGGTGTGCATGCGCGCCGGCCAGCTGGTCTTCGCACGCGTGGAAGCGCTGGAAACCGGAAGAGCAGCTCCCCAGCGCACATGCACACGCCGGCCAGCTGGTCTTTATGCACACATGCGCACCAGAAACTAGAAGACCAGGTGTCCGACGCTTGGTGCCAAAAAGGTTCGCCAACACTGCTTTAGAATTATATTATGTTTGCATAAATTGAGGAGAAAATGCAAGGTAGAAGCAGGAAATTAATTACTCTTTTTTGTCAGGTTTCTAATGAGAAGAATTTTCATACATATATCTGCTTCATTTAGTTTTTTTTAAAAAGTGATTCTTTTTAAAACAGCAGCCAAATCATTTATATTACATTTGTCAGAAAAAAAATGTAAGAGGGACAAGACATCCTTTCTAGAACCTTCAAACCTATAAATATAATTTTGAACCAAATGCCTCCAAATCTGTTTCTCTGAAAATTTCTAAATGATCCCATTAATGGGGTTGCAATGCTTGAAAATTTCATTTAATTCTATAAATATAAGGATAATTCTTCTTGTAAGCATTCAAAATGAGTCAATAGAAGTCTAAAATAAAACTTTAAATAGATAGAAGCAAACATGTAATTTATAAGAAATATTCTTGTATCAGTCACTGAACTCAAAATTTAAGGACAAGAATGTACTATACAGTAAAGACAATAATTATTTACAAAGAATATGAACGTTCTTGAAACATACATAGGTTATGGTACCAGGCTAGAAATCAGGAACCTAAGAGTTCTGGTCCTGTCTTAGACATGAAAGCCAGCTGGGTGACTTGGGCCAGTCACTTTCTCTCAAGCCAACTAATCTAACAGGATGGTTGCGAGGAAAATACCAGGAGAAAGGAGTATTAGTTATGTTGATCACCTTCAGTTATTTATTAAAAAATAAAAGCAGGACATAAATTAAGTCGACTTCTATTGTAAATCTCTTTGGTTCTAAAAAAAATTGTACAAATTGTTTTTTCTTTTTAACGCTTTATCTCTTTTAATTTTTACCTGTTTTATTCTTTTCTTTCTTTTGGCACTGTGGTGTCATTAAGATATGACATGTGATTTCTATTTTGATCAAAACCTTGCACAAAAACAACTAAAGTATCAAACATATGACTTAATTGCTATTCAGGAATGTGGTATTAACCTATAAAGCCCAACATGACTTGGCTTATTGCTACTTTTAAGATAATCTCTTCTTACAGAATCTGCCCAATTTATACAAACTCCTGGTAAAGTTAAGCAAGATAATCCTCTTTTGTGGTAACCTGATATTATGAAACAGTTTTTCTTTTTCATGCTGGTCTAACATTATTGGATTAATTTGGCCCACATACTTGATATTAGATCAAGAAGTTCCAGTTTAGCCTTAGAAACATACAGTGAATAAGCAGTGAAATTGTGTTTTGCCATTTGCATAAATTAAAAAAGCAATCCTGCTTATATAATATTTGGACAATTATAGTGGAGTTTGCTTTCTTTCTGAGAAGTATATTTTTACAATGAATTGTACTCTCAACTAATCTTTGATAGATAGCTTGTCTGGCCATTTGGACAATAGTATTTAGATTGTTTCTTGAAATATAAGCACCTTAAAATAACTTAAAATCGCTGAATTCTGTGTCTAAGGTACAAAACTTTTGCTATATTCAAACCTGACAACAGAAGAAGGTAAGTCACTTAATTACTGAGATTTTTTTTTTTATCAGACTGAATTTGGTTATTTTCACATATATTTCAAATAAAAATTTATTTGTTCATTCAAATAACATATCTTGCCTAAAGATACATATTTACATCAAAAAGAAAGAACAAAAGGTCATACTTTTATTCATATGATTTAATGTTGCAATCAAAGTAAATTAATTGTGGAATTCTGATACAAAATTGAATGGCGAACAACCTATTTTTAGTATCTATAATGAAGCCTCAAGACAAATTGGCTTGGTCTCAATAATCCTCAGTTTAACCAAAGCCATTCAAATCATAAACAACACTAATTATGAAGAAAGCTAGGCAATGTATATTTTTTTAAAAAATTCAATGTATAAAACTATTTAAAAAAAGCTTCCTTGACATTAGATCTATTAAAGCATTCCACTTAAGCTTTAGAAACACTGCACGGAATTTCTCCTAATGTTAGCAATCAAATGATGTTTTGCAAATCTGAGGTGCACACCTGAAAAACAACTTTTAAATAATACAAATGTTAAAATTAAAAAAGTTGAAATATTGAAAAGTAAAACACTAGCATCCTCTTCAATTTTTGAAGAATGTTTCAAATCATCAGATGGATCCAATAAAAATAATTAGGAAGTAAATCCTGGATTTCTATAGTCCAATGCTTTTCTTGTACATGTCCCTTGACATATGACCACAATCAAGCCCAAAATTTCTGTTGCTAAGCAAGACAGTTAAATGATTTTTGCACCATTTTACGACCTTTCTTGTCACAGTTGTTAAGTGAATCACCACAGCTATTAAATTAGTAACATAGTTAAGTGAATCTGGCTTCCCCATTGACTTTGCTTGTCAGAAAGTGGGAAAAGATGATCATATGACTCCATGAATTTTGATCACATGATCATGGGGATGCTGCATTAGTCATAAGTGTGAGAAACAGTCATGAGCCATTTGTTTCAGTGCCATTGGTCTGATTGGTCACTAAATGAACCATTGTAAGTGGAGGACGGTGCACTCTGAAAAAGGTCAAGAGTAGCGCAAATAGGAACGCCCTATGAAATGTCTGACTTAGTGTGGCAAGTAACTTTCAGTGAATTCGTGCTATATAATTGATTATTTCTCCCTAAGAGTCATTTTGCATTGAAGGTACCTATGATATTTTCCCAATATATAACTATTAACCAAAAAAGATTGACGGGGTGCTTTATCAAATGATTGCTGTACTCTCCTTTTCATACATATGTCTTGAAACAAAGTGTGAACTCAAGTTTACATCAGAAATAAAACATAGTGACTAAAAAGTGTAAATAGAAATAAAATTTATTTAATATGAACTTTGCCAAGCACTTTCTGTTCAAGCTAACATTTACTCATTGTCATATAAAAATCTACAGAACATACAAAGGAAGGAAGGAAGGAAGGAAGGAAGGAAGGAAGGAAGGAAGGAAGGAAGGAAGGAAGGAAGGAAGGAAGGAAGGAAGGAAGGAAGGAAGGAAGGAAGGAAGGAAGGAAGAAAATAAATCACATTTAGTCAGGTTGCTGGAGCATTTCCTATGTTCTGGATTTTTTATAAGGTACTTAATTCTTTTGTGGAAAATCTAATATACTAGTGTACACATACACTTCTAATTTATGAATATAGCAGCCATAAAGAACAACAATGATGTACCTTTGTTTACAGAAAAATTAGAAATAGATAACAAAACCCATCAGCAGCATAGTACACAGAATATATACTATTTACATAATTACTTCTTTTGATTATTTTATTTTAGTTCTGTTTTATACTGATAAAATCTTAATCAGTTTGCAATATTTATTGCACAAAACTGTAAATGAACTTCACGGCACCTTAATAGCTAATAGTTTTATGATAGGTTTCTATAAAATATGCAGATATCTGTAGGAACATATGAAGAGCTGAAGCCCTCATTTGATTGTTATTCATTCCAAGAAGTGGGTGAAGCCAGGATAAAAAAAAAGGCAGGACCAAGTAAAGATAAATTTAATTTAATTTATATTTAATTTTAATATAAATATAATCAATACAACTCTATTCTTCTCATATAGGGACGGGTGGCTCAGTGGCTAAGATGCTGAGCTTGTCAATCAGAAAATCGGTGGTTTGAATCCCTAGCGCCACGTAACAGAGTGAACTCCCGTTACTTGTCCCAGCTTCTGCCAACCTAGCAGTTCGAAAGAATGTAAAAATGCAAGTAGAAAAATAGGGACCATCTTTGGTGGGAAGGTAACAGCATTCTGTGTGTCTTCAGTGTTTAGTCATGCTGCCCACATGACCACGGAGATGTGTTTGGACAGCGCTGGCTCTTGGGCTTTGAAATGGAGATGATCACCGCCCCCTACAGTTGGGAATGACTAGCACATATGTGCAGGGGAACCTTTACCATTATTCTTCTCATACATTTATGAACACTCCTGATTGCATTAAAATTATTTTTAATATTAATTTTGGGGAAGTTCCCTAATGAGCTCCAAAATCTAAGGTTCATTTTCCTTATTGTGAACTACTGCCAAGGATGAAATATCCATAAAGTTTAATTCATTTAGTATTATGAGCAAGAACATACAGTATGCCTGAATTAAAACATAATCAAAGTTAGGATTTATAAGAATTTTTAGTAACAAATTACTAATATTTGGGTGATAACTTTTATAAGCATACAAAGAGACATAGGTCCAGTAAAATCAGCATGTACCGGAAACAATATGGGCTGATTTATGGAGGCAATCAATACTAATATGTCAACATTCAGACATATAATAGATGGTACCAAATAAAAAGCATCATAAACATTTAGGAAAGTAAATATGAAAAAATGTTATAATTTATTGATCTATATCTATTTTTATAATGGCTATTGTATATTTCAATGATGAATTTAAGTGGGTGTCTGAATGAGCTAGAAAGTTTAAAAGATTTAGTCAAAGATTACAGATGTCTTACCATACATGTATCTAGGTCTTCAAAGTGTTCCAGTTCAGTTAGCTCCTCAACTGTAATGATAGATCGTTTAGTAGATTTATCCTCTGCTAACTCAATGTCCAATGATTCCTGGTGAGGCAAGGGTTTACCTCGCCTGGTCAAATGATCAGCCTAGAGGAAAGGTTATAGCGCAAGCATTCTTTATAAAATAGAAATATTGATAATAAACATTTCTAAATAAGTTTCCAATGAATACAAGCCAAATTAGATGTACAATTAACCTGCTACAAAAATGAGATGGACTTGAAGACCATTAATCCCACACCTTGTTGGGTGCTTTGGAATTCAGAATTATAGAGTTATTTGCAAAGCAGTTATTTGTTCAATTTCAATGGCCTCTAGCAAAGCACAGCAATTGCCATAAACCATAATGTCATATTGTTCTTACAAGAAGTTTCTCCCATTTGAACCCAGGACTCATGTAACTTAAGCCCATTAGATCCAATCCTATCTTCTCAGCTTTCTGAAAACAAGTTTAAAACTGTTCCATGTTACAAATGTTCAGGTATATGCTTATATCCTAAAAAATGCTTATATCCTTAACTCAAAACTTTTTTTTGTAATTCATCAACTTCTTCATAATATTTTTTGAACAACTGATCTTCTCCTTATTACCTGGATGTTGGATATATAGTCATATTTTCTAAAGTACGTAATCCAAATGACAAGTATAAAACTATTACTCCCTAGCATTTAGAAACCCTTCTTCTAGTAATGCAGCCTAAAGTTACACTAACATATTTTTATATATACTGCAACGGTTAATTCTTGCATTGCTTACAATTCTATTAGGATTCTGAGTTCTTTTTCATTAATGCATTAAAATTACATTGTCTCTCGTGCATTTTATTTATTTATGCTTTAATGAGATTAACTACTCCAAATTTGCTCTTAACTTGCCTTCTATGTTAGCAGTTTTGCATTTTTTATTAATATCAGTTTTCCTGAAATCCAACATGTAAACTTGACCATGTTTAGCTTTGACCAGTAACCTAGTAAATTTTTCAGGAAATATTAAAGTAACATTCAGTTTGACATCAAAATAAACTAATTTTTCAGAGGATTCATCTTCCTATGTTATCACATTCAGTATATCCACCTCATTCAGTGTAAATAGAAAGATACAGATAGATCTATATAGGCATTCTTCTTGAATAGGGCAAATAAATGCACTGAAGCAAACAAATCATACTGAACTATAAAATCAACTTAAAGAAACGAGATTGTATAAATGTATACCAGTTTATGATGACAATGAGACAGAGCATCAAGGATTTCATCTACTATTCTATCTGAGAGAAACGAAGCAACTGTCAGCTTGACTTCACTATGCAAAAATGAAAAATAAGAATACAAAATATGAATTTACAGTATAAAATTTATATTACAGGTTATATTATGTATGTATTAGCTAGATATCCTTGGTTGTCTAAAAATACACATGAATATTCAAATAACACATAAAGATTTCAAAAATAATTATCAAGCTTAGAGAAGAGAAAAAGAATGTTGCATTAACTCTCATCAAATGATGTTAAGGTTTAAAACACAAGGGTGATCAATGAATGTAAGATATAGCACACGATACAACATATGCTATAATCATTGTAATAAATCTAGTGTGTTTATTACATTAAACTTATTATAGCTGCCAACTATAACAGAAGCCAGGCAGCTTACAAAATCTAAATATAGTAAGGATTAAATCCTAAATGTATTTCATTCCTCTTTTTCATAGTCATTTATTTGTACAGGAAAATGTTTTACTGCTTCATTATTATCACTCATTTACTAAATAATGAACAAACAACCTAAACTGAATTACTTGCATTTACATCAATAGCTTAAGTACTTCATTTTCTTGGTGAGATTCCAAGACTATTAAATTTGGGGAAGGGGGGGGGAGGGAGACAGTTATTATTAGTTTCAGTAGTATTATTTAAATGAACAAAATGCCACATATGAGCACATGGTACAAATACATGCGATTTACCCAGAATTAATTATAACCGCCTCTTGTTCATAATTGGAACAAGTGTTTATAATTACACCCTCGTGAATCCAGTTTGACTCTTAGTGAGTAGTATATATATATATATATATATTGCTCATTTCTTGTGCTATCATCATGTCACTATTGCAACTCTCATGACCTTCAGTATTTTCATTTTTAAAAAATCATAATTCAAAAATATAATTAAAAGCTGAAGCCAGGGGGAGGGGAAAGCTTTTTCTTGCCTGAAAGTAGATGGGAACCGTTTTTAAAGTTTAGGATTGTTATATTAAGGTAATTTTTTAAATAAATTAAGTTATACACTCAGTCCATAGATGAATCTAGAAAGTTGTTGGCTCACCTGATTTTATTAAGGATATCAACTCCAGACTGCTCCAAAAGAACATTTTTAACAAAGGTCCGAGGAATTGAAATTTTTTCAGTACATGCCTCAATCAAGTCTTGCCTTATACGCGCCTTCTTCATGGCACTTGGACACAGGTTTTCAGCTGCATCTACCATTGACTCAAGCAGTGTCTGCAGCAGAAAGTAATGGGAAACAAACTTATAGAAACCACAGAAACATGTCATTCATAACACCATGTGCACTGTGTTTTAAATTCAAAATTACAAAACACATTATAAAGACTGTTAAGAAAATTCAATAATATCCTTTAGTACTAAGTTTATACTTAAGGTCACAAAAGGTTATCACATGACCTTGACACACTGCAACTGTTGTATGAGTCAGTTACCAAGTGTTTGAATTTTGGGCATGTAACCATGAGGATACCGCCAGGGATGGGATTCAAATTTTTTAAACAACCGGTTCTGTGGGCGTGGCTTAGTTGGTGGGTGTGGCTTGGTGGTCATATGACTAGATGGGCGTGGCCAACTCGACATCACTCACGTCAAGGGGCGCTTTTCCTTCGCCTGGCCTCTCATAACAGTGGGGATGCTGCAATGGTCATAAGTGTGAAAAATGGTCATGTCACTTTTTTCAGTGCCACTGTAACTCTGAATGGTTACTAAAAGAATTGTTGTAAATCTAGGATTACCTGTACAAAAAATACAAAAAGCTTCTTTGCTTGCAAAAAGCTGCTCTAAATACCAATCATTAGATTAAAAATACCTGCAAGCCAGAGTTACAAATCAGGCAGGGTGCCAGAGCACCTTGAGGAATTAAAATAGTTAAAATGCAATGATAACCATCAGCAGCCAACTCTTGCTCATAAAGTGAAACCCTTTAGCAGAGGTCATTTAAGCTCTCCAGAAAGAGCACACCCAGGAGAAGCAATCCTTAGATCTATTTGCCCCGCTTAAAGGTATCAGCTGGTTTCACTCATCTCACAAGATATCCTAAGGAAATCATCCAGATTTAAGGAAAGGTCACATGCCCCCCAAAAAGGCAGTAAAAAAAATCAGTGCCAAGCTTGCATCCTGCCTCTTCGAAGTACACCCCAAAAGGACAGTGCCAGATACCACTACAGCAGTGAAGGAAGACCCCCCTCCCCAGATAGAAAAAGAAACCATGAGGCAGGAAAAAATTCAAACACAATACAAATAATTAAATCGCAACAGTAGCTGTTGCTTGTTAAACCAATTACCAGAACAAATAGACATAGGAACTAGCAGATTTCTCAAACCAGTTTCTTTTAAGGAACAGAGATTAATCTTTTTCCCTTCCAAACAAATCTGAATAGGGAAAATTATCCCATCAATAAACACAGGATTAAACGACATCAAGCACAGAATTAAATTTAACCAAAAACCAGTTTTAGACCAAAACTCAGAAAGGATATGTAAACTCATGTTTGAATGTCAATCTTTCTAGCTAGCCAAGAAGTATTTCCAGGGGAGTATCTCCTCCCAACAGCTGTGTAAAAAGCTTTAAACAACCCTTCCCCTTTAAGAAAAAAACAACCCTCCTTCACAGACAGTAAGTCTAGGCTGTTTGCCAAGAATGTAATAAGGGTGGAAAAAAACAAAAGGAGATTTCTTCTAACTACCAGTTCTCCGAACTGCTTAGAAAGTTAAGGGATTCTATAGAACTGGTCAGAAGCGGTAGAATCCCACCCCTGGATGCTGCAAGTGTAAAAGACAGTCATAAGTCATTTTTTTCAGTGTCATTGTAGCCTCAAATGGTTACTAAATGAATGGTTGTAAGTCGAGAACTATTTGTTTTACACAATTTATATAAATTAACTATAGTATATATTTTATATGCAAGACAATTCCTCTTCACTCAACAGGTTCCAGGTAAGCCAAAAGGTTAAACCATGTTTTCAAGGGAAAAAACATTTTTGTTGAGTGGGAGATTAGGGTTAAAGAAGAAAAAAAATGGTGCCTTAAACCTACCAGAATCTTAAGACATTTTGTTCTCTTTAGTTTTTTTTAAAAAAAAAACATAAATAAATTGTGCTGCCAAATTTCTGTGGTATAATCTGAGACTGATCTTGGAGCAGCAGAGTAGGTTATGATGATCTGTATTTAGCCTACAGGTTACCCACGACAGGTAAAGGAAACTAAGTTGGTTCCTTTCCTCTTTAGAATGCTTCCCACATTTCATTTTAGGATAACATTTTTAGTCATTAATACCTTGAGCTGATCATCAACAACCCTTGTAACTTCCCCAGCCATAGATTCTAGGATTTCCTGAATTGGACTGGATAATGAACCATTTGCTCCTGCCCATGAAGCTCCACCAAGATGATACAGGTTTGGTAATAACTGTAAAAATATATATAAAAGAGCTACTGTTAACACCTACCATGATTTAACAGAACAAGCATAGATTTAATGTATTTTTTTAAATTCTGAAAACTTTAGAGGTAGAAGTTTTAATAGTATTATTTGTTCTAATGGCTTTGGAACCCTAGCATAAATATCTGCAATCTCTTACTGTTTTGGAATTCTTAGCATCCTTCATAAGTCTTTCAGCTGATTTCAGATCCTCTTGTATTGTGTCAATTCCACAATTTTTTAAGGAGTTGAGATGATCTTGTACTTTGACACATATTCTGTCTATCATCTACACAAGAAAAGAGATACTTTCACACTTAGAAAAAGGAGATAAAGGTAACAGATAAAATAACAATGAATAAATCTTAGATAGCCTTGGTAGATTGCACATTCAAATATATAACCAAAGAATATATGTTCACATATTTCTGAGGTTCTGATTTCTTTCTACTACTTCTTGTTATTCATTACTGAGAAACATTACAGAGCCTGTTTCTTGAAATATATAACATGATTCCCTCATGATTCCTCCCATTTCCATAGAGTTGAGGGTCTTCTGGCAGTGCAGGGAAGTAGCAGAGAAGGCTACCTGGGGAAATCTATAAAAATTGCCTTTATCCTATGCTATTTATGGGATGCCTTTTCAAAATGCAAACCTTTCCTGTGAATGGAAGGGCACCTCTGAATCCAACCACTGAAAATGTTATTAATCATAAAGGAGTAAATGGTACCTGCTGTGTTGTGCTAGTAACTATGCCCTGCTGTAGTCTGTACACTTGTTCTTGTAGATATTTTCTGGTCTCGTGATTTCGAAGCAAATAATTTTCTATCTAAGAGCAGAAATTAAAATCAGATACAAGCCTGGATTTTAAAAATTAAGTGAGAAAAAACATGTTAACATAGAAACAGTGCTTAGCCATAAAATCATATGCTTGCATAATCGATAGTGGATACCGCTGAATTCAGTGATCCTGATTTCAAGGTCATCAGTGTTGGACTACAGCCTTAGTTTTTCTTCAAGGACTGAAACTCAAGTCTTGGTATATTATGAGAATCTTATAATCTTAACTGAAATCAATGCAACTGATAATATATAACACTTTCAGATTAATTATCAAAACTTAATGCTATCAGCAAAAAAGGTACTGTTTTCTAGAAAGAATACACAGTGATCTGCTTAATACTAGAATCTTCTGAGGAACTTAGCAAGATCAAAGCAAAAAATCTCAGTGTACAGTTTACTGTCATACTGTTTCTCATACAGAAGTTGTATCTCATATTCTAAGCAACTCCAAATAACCCCTTTTTATTGATCTCAGCACATAAATATTTTAATGCTAAAGGCAAGTGTTTATAATTTTGTCACTACTTCTATTTTCACCATCCATGCCTAATTTAAAAGAAACACATCTCCATGTCATGGTAATTTTTCATTATCTGCTCCTGAGTGTGAGTGTGGGCTTTAGCAAGACAATTGGAGAATTTGCTTCATGCTTTCAACCATGAAAACCCAACATTGTTTTCATTTATCCACTTCAATTTATATGTAGGAGATGATCAGGCTGAGCCCGAGGGAGGGGTCAAACACATCATACATCATGAGACCCTGCATGCCTGCAAGAGACTGAAACCCAACCAACCTTGAAGGCCTTTTTTTTTCAATCTTTGCTCATTTCCCTTGACTGTTAGTTGGTCAGATTCTTGTAGAGAGCTTAAGTTTGCAATAAATATTTGTACTCATTTGAACTGCCTGAATCTCCTGATTTCCCGGCGCTTGACATATATCAATAAATGTAGGAAATACCTTTTGAAGGGCTTCCTCTGTTTTCTCAGTGTTTGTTTTAAGTGCTTGTGAAGCATCATTCACAGGTATAGGCATGAATCTTAAGGTATAATTCCTTTTAAAAAATGTAAACAAAAAGATTAGAAGCACAAAAGAATAATTACTTAGCATGCTCTTGTATGTATTCTTATCCTCCTGCTGTATATGTATGCACATGATAATCAGCTGGTGTTTTATCTCCTGTCATATTAAAATATAACTGAATCAATGTTACAATGAAATGTTGTAAGCTCATAAATTAATGCTCCATTTAGATATCTTTACAATCTTTCCTTTGTCTTTCAGGCAAGAATCTCCCCTAAATTTAGCTTCACAATTACAGTTCTGAGAGAGAGATTGACTTGAGAGGTAATGGCCTGAGGTCATCCAGTGGGTCCATGATTGACTTGGGACCAGAACTTGAATCTTCTCAGTCCAAATTCAGTACTGGTTCTTGCTGTAGTACTACTGAAATATGCTACAGCTTTACCACTAGACTATTTAACCTGAGAAAAAATAAATATAATTGTAGCCATTAGGCTTTTAATACAAATATAAACTGAAAGTGAAATTTCTGAAAAATATTTAAAAATGGAGGATTTTTAAAAATGTGATTCTCCCATTTTAAAAATCCAAAGGTTTATATTAAACTTGTTTAGATTAGTTGATTTTTTTTGCGGCCCTAACTTGAAAATGCACTCTTGTTTAAATAACACTTAATATAAGCTACTGAAGGAGTAGCTGCCCAATCAATACACTCTTGGAAAGTGCCTTTTGAACATTTCCATCATAGCACTCAAGTGTATTTCTCAGTATCTATTTGATGCATTTTGCTCTGGCAATATAACGATCAATAGATCATATTTTATTGAATAAAGTAACTAGCATGAGATGGCAACACTCTCTGTTTTCTTTACACTATTGTGCAGATGTTTATAAGAACAATACAGTTTTAAAAACCCAATATCAGTGATTTTGATATTACAAATGAAATGGTTATGTTTCTTATTTGTTGTTAGGAATGGGTTAGGTTATTTCTACAGATAATGTTTCTTATTTTAAGAACAGAATAATGAGCAATGTACGTAATTTTGCTGGGATATATGTTAAAGAATATGTTTTAATTATATTGTATGAAAGGCAGCCATGTAAATCGACACTGGGCAACAGTTTCTCAGTTCAGCACTTTAATAAAACAAATGAGTTCCAGCAACTCTGGTGCTAGAAGCGAGCAATACGGGCTATGACTAGAGCTGTCATCTTCATAAAATCATAGCTACCAACATTTCCGCTTTCTGTCATTCATTCTCAGTTCCTTTTTTATTTATCTTAGCAGGTCAAAGGAAAAGATCAAGATTTGAAACACGATACTAATGAGCTTTTTCTCTCAACAAAATGTATGTTGTCAGACTGTAAAGTGATTTCCCCCCCCCCCCCCAGTCGGCCATTGTCCTCTGTAGATTAAATGCTTTGATAAATAAACTGGGACTAGGTTTTAATTTTAATTTCACAAGAGTGATAGGTTGGCAAATTTACTTCAGGATTAAGAATGTTATTTATTGATACATGTAGTTCTGCATCAATAAGTAACATTTTTAATAACAGTAATTGGAACCAGAATATTTCTTGCTAAGCAATGCGGTTGTACACATGATGTCACATGACCGCATCACTAAATGACAGTAATCCTGTTAGTCACCACTGCTGTTGCTGAGTGAATCTCACTGGTCATTAGGCAAGGCCCATTTGATCCAAGCTGCTCCTGGATTCCTTGAGCCTAGGCAAGGCAAGGGACTGCACACTCCTGAACTCCCTCCTGCTCGCCTATCCCTCCCTCATCTCTATCCTTTTGGCCATCCTGCACTGTGGCACTCCTAGGTAATGGTGGCACTTGGCTGAAGCAGAGGCTGGTTACCCAAACAACATAGTCCAAGCCGCCTTATGTTCTGCCAACTCTGCTGTCCCAGCCAACCTTCACTGTCTTCTTCCTCCTACTGTTGGTGAGTCTGGTCTGATGTGAGGCAGCTGTTGGTTATGTCAGGCCCTTTTTCTGAGGCTGCACACACGCTTCTTCAAATAGCGTGTGACCTTCTTGTGAGATTCTGGAAGGTATCAAGAAGCCTTCAGGTGCATATCAGAAGACTGATATGAAACTGGTGAAACCAGGCTCAATAGCAGTAACTGTGAGAGGGATCTTGGAGTCTTAGTGGACAACCAGCTAAATAGGAGCCAGCAGTGTGCAGCCGCCGCCAAAAAAGCTAATGCAATCCTAAGTTGCATTAACAGACGAATACAATCGAGATCAAGTGAGGTACTAACACCACTCTATAAAGCCTTAGTAAGACCACACCTAGAGTACTGCATCCAGTTTTGGTCACCACATTATAAAAAAGATGTTGAGACTCTAGAAAAAGTACAGAGAAGAGCAACCAGGGTGATTAGGGGACTGGAGACTAAAACATATGAAGAACGGTTACAGGAACTGGGCATGGCTAGTCTAGTGAAGAGAAGGACCAGGGGAGACATGATAGTCTTCCAATATTTGAGCAGCTGCCATAGAGAGGAGTGGGTCAAGCTATTTTCTAAAGCACTTGTAGGCCAGACAAGGAATAATGGATGGAAACTGAACAAGGAGAGATTTAACTTGGAAATAAGGAGAAACTTTCTGACAGTGAGAACAATCAACCAATGGAACCGCTTGCCTTCAGAAGATGTGGGAGCTCCATCACTTGAGACTTTCAAGAAGACTTTGGACTGCCATTTGTCAGAAATGGTGTAGGGTCTCCCGCTTGGGTGGGGGGTTGGACTAGATGACCTACAAGATCCCTTCCAACTCTGATTACCTGTTATCTGACTGTTCACCATTTGGAATAGGGCACATGTGGCCTCAGGAAGAAGGCCTTGTGTAGGGCCAGGCTGGATGTACCTGGTAAGCAGCAGGAGGAAGAAGACAGCAAAAGGTCTTCTTGGTGGCAATTTCCTAACATGAATTACGATGGGTTCAAAACTATCAACATTTGAGGGAATTCTAACAGAGAGTCACACAGAACTTACTTTTCCAGTGCCACAGCTATATCCTGGAATCCCTGAGCAGTGATATTGTTTTTGTCCCATATAACAGTTCTGTATGAAAATAGAAATTATGGACTGACTGATGAAAATGTTGAAAACAATCAACTGTACATGCATTAACGTTACACAAGTACTTTCAACGTCTGAGTTGGGAGAAATATTGCAATAAAAAGTAAAATAATGCTTTTGTAATGAAAGTATAACATTGAGTTAAAATAAAAAGGCAACAAAAAACCCCAAAACAATAAAAACCAACCCGGATCATTATCATTATAAATATCTCTGCAAACCAAAGAGATGCCAAAACAAATTGCTGGCTTAAAATTAAGCAGAATTTGATCGTGGTGTGGTTCAATAGGAAAAGCTTGCCATAGAGTTCAAAAAGCTCCTGAACTTAGAAGATACTTGATGGCTTCATTTGATCAGAGGACTCTGTCTTTTCTCATGATAAATACTATACTGAGATCACACAAACAGGAGAAAGCAGTCCTTTACTCATTCATTCCCCAAACCTAAACCTGCTCAAATGATTATTGGTAATGGCGTCCAAAATTAAATTAGTTGCTATAGGGGTAGGCACAAATAATTCCCCAATTCATAGTTTTCTTATATATAGGAAAACAAAGGAGTAAACAATGGCCAGGGTTTTAAACTTTTCTATGTTGGTCTATTCAAATTTACCTTAACTAAGGGATTTTTCTCCTCCTACAATCCAAATAAAATTACTAGACCATGATTGCAAAAACAATCCAGGGTAGATCTTTCGAATGGAAGGGGGAATGGAAACCGAAAGGAGTAGCTAAGTACTAAATCACAATTTATGTTTTCCAAACTGGAGTATCCTGTGCACTGTTTCAACTAGCAATTAGAAAACAAGCACAGGGTTTTGACAAGAATCTGGATTCTTGGAATATGAATTAACTAGAAGTTAAAGTGCTACATTTTTAAAAAGAAATTATATTGATTTCATTGCTGTTTTATGAGTTATTTTATTGCTGTGAAAGCTTTAGGACTCTATGTAAGCAGAAAAGTAGGATTTATATATTGAGTGGTAATGATGATAATTATGGTAATATAGATATTCAATACCTGAGTTTGGTGTTTATCTGAAGAGCTTTTGCAAGCATCTTTGCACCCATGTCGCCCATAGCATTTCCACTAATATCAATTTTTGTAAGGGATGTATTGCTGCCCAATGCATTGATAATGATAGTAATCTCTGTTTTCAGTTTAGAATCTGCTAAAGAGAGAGACTGCAAAGGCTGGGAAATAAGCAGATAAAACAACTTTTCAACATCTCTTTTCAAAATCTCAGATCAATTGAAAATAGAATCCAATTAGATGTGCATGAAACCCCCCAAAATGTCCAACAAATAATATAAACATAAAATACAGAACAAGAAGTCAAGAAAAAATGCTCATTATAATATTGTGTTATATTATCTTAACACATATAAAACACAGACCTGTTTAACTTGATGAATTGCAGCGTGTTCCAAAAATAAAACACAGACCTGTTTAACTTGATGAATTGCAGCGTGTTCCAAAAATATTTGTCATAATAAATATGTCACATTTAAATTGTTATGGGACTTTAAAAATAATTAAGATACCTTTATCACAAACTTAGCAGTCTTAATCGCATGGGCAGTCTGTATGACTACATTGTTCAGCCCCAATTATGAGAGGGTTGCAACAACAGAAGTCTCATTTGCAAGCTTTATGAATTAATGAACACAAGATCAAAAGGAACAAATATATATATTTT
The DNA here is from genome assembly GCF_049901735.1 of Notechis scutatus. Classification (NCBI taxonomy): domain Eukaryota; kingdom Metazoa; phylum Chordata; class Lepidosauria; order Squamata; family Elapidae; genus Notechis; species Notechis scutatus. The sequence continues at coordinate 148,283,253 of NC_142011.1, read as the reverse complement.
TTATTTAAGTCTGAAAATAACTCAGTAACCATTCTTTTAAAAACATGTTTAAATGTTGCAATTTTCCTCTTATTCCCAAACCCATTGCCAGAGGCTTGAGAGAAAGGCTGCCTCAGAAAGACACTGGACTATTGTTTCTTCTAATATTGCTGTATCTTGTGGTGAACCTATTTGCCAAATGCTGGTTGATGTGCACGGAAATAACCCCTTCTTTTTCTGTATAAATATATGCTTGGCGCTCTCTCTCTCTATGTATGCCTTTATTACCTTTATAAACAATTCAAGCTGGTGAACATATCTAATACTTCTTCCTCCTTCTGTTTTCCTCACAACAACCTGTGAGGTGAGTTGGGCTGAGAGAGAGTGGCTGGGCCAAATCAACCAGGCCTAAAGCGAACTAGAACTCACAGTCTCCAGGTTTTAGCTTAGTGCCTTGTACTACTAGACTAAACCTGCTGCCTGAAACCCTATGGAGAGTGGAGAGGGCATTTGTTGCTTCACAGATATGACAAATGAATAAAGGTCTCCTGATAAAGCTGTACCATGGCTATACAGTAGCTCTCTAAAGCGACCTACCTGGTGCACTTTTTTTATACAGGTTTGACAGGCAGGTTGCATCAAAATTGCAAGAACATTACTTATAGTTAAAGGTCCTGACACATGGCTGAACCCACTGCTTTAGGTATCTTATCAGAAACTGTGTCCTCCCCAGCTGTAACCCCAGTCCATGAGCAATTGGAAGGTGTTTTTCCACTGTCATGGAAATCCAGCAATCACTACATCTTAATCTGTCACGACATTACCACTAACTTCCTCATTAGAGCTAGAATAGAAACCAGCTCTGAAGACAAAGCAAATTACAAAATTATGCGGATATATTTAATAATGTTTCATGGACTGAAGGACAGCACACTAGACTGGTTGCCTAGATGTGTTCTAAACGTGGCAGGACACACTGCTTATTGCATAACAACTATCTAAAAATCCAGTGCAAATACTGAAAAGTGCAACAGTAATAAAGATGGGTGTCTTTCCCCCCCAACATCACATGCTATAGTGATACAACTGAATTGGCACTTAATTAAAAAAGTAAAACAGGATTGTCGCAGTGTTGTTGTTTTTTGATAGCTTAAAGAAAGATTACTACCTCTTGCTTCTCCATGCAACCTTTAAGTCAGCTATTAGAAACTAACTTGAAACTTTCTGCAAATTAGAAACCCAGTGGACTGCAACTATATAATTGAAATGCCTATACTTGATACAGAAATGCAAACATTTTGTTTAAATGACAACAACATTCATTTGCCTAATCTCTAAGTGCTTCTTTGAAATAATTTAGAAAGGATTAGCTTCAGATTGCTATGGTATTTGGGAATGGTAGCAGTTAAACTGAAAATAAAGTAATAAGAGGTTCCTCTTTCAATGAGCTCAGCAGAATGTGTTTACTGTACATGGCAAAGCATTTAAAAAACATCAGTAGAAAATACAGACTTCACTCTCATTACGGAAAGTGTACAGGTAATCCTTGAGTTACTAACGTTATAGAGCCTGCCAATGACATTCATAACCCGAGGATTCGTTTGATTGAAACACGTTAAATGAATGTGATCACTCCCTGCTTTCCCTAATGCAATTGTTAATTGAATGCGCAGGTTGTTAAATGCACTTGAGGTATCTCAGAGTGGGGAGGAACATGCGGGGCCTAGCGCTGGTGTCAACCTTCAAAATGGCAAGCCACCGGTGAGAGGAGGCTGCAGGGGTGTGACTGAACTCACCACAGCCTATCAGCTGAGCGGCAGCAGAAGGAGCAGCTGATAATCAGCTGGGACGTGGTGGGGAGATTGGCTGACAGAGTACCGGGTGGAGGCCGTGCCGCTGCTCTGCTCATCAGGAAGCAGCTGAGCGAAGCGCCAATCAGCTAGACCTCAGAAAGCAGGCCAGCATCTGAGATGCGGCCAGAGGAAACAACTGTGTGTCGGGGCTGGTTGGTGGAGAAGCGAAGTGCCGATCAGCTGGAACTCTGGGAGCAGGCCAGCAGCTGAGTGTTGGATTAGACGCGACCAATGATTCTGGACTATTAGCGGTGGGTGGTAGCTGTGGGGGTGGGGTAGGCACGCGCATAGGGGACAAACGCAGTTAGCACTGACTTTGTTTGTTTGTTACTCCATGCTGGGTTTTTACGCTTTCCAGGATAAAACGCTTCAAACCAAACTATCTTACTTGTGGTTTTCTTGGTGCTGGATACTCAGAACGTGACAGCTGCAGCAGGCCATCCAAGGCCTCCCCCAATCCACTGAGATACCTCATGCACCTCTGGGGTCCACATAATTGTTTCCCCACCATCCTGCCCTGCCGGGTCTCCACAGACTGGGCCTGCTTTGCTAGCGCCCTGGATTCCACTTACTCCTCCCCACCCCATTTCCCATGGATTACTTACTTTTTGAAGAGCTCCAGAGCTCAAGAACAGGCTGACCCACTGGCAGAGAAGCCAAGGTGTTTTATTCAGATGATGGCGAAACTGTAAGAATGTGAAATCTAAGGAAACCATTTTTGCCAGCTTCTGAGTAAAAGACTTCAGCTGGGGGCCATGTGGTCAGCAGATCTCTGGTAGTAGAAAAGCCTCTTGCTTCAGGGACTGAGGCAGCAGCCAATCAACAAGGACCTGGCTTCCTTTGTCTCATCGGGCTGAACTGCAAGCCCGTTGATTGGCTACCACAACCCAATCCCTGAAGCTGCTCATTCAAACTAGCCAGTCAGCAGCAAGCAAGAGGCTGCTGGATGCTGGCCAGACTGGGCCCAAACTAAGCCTGCAGGCCCTCATGCCAGAGAAGCCAGTCTTTTATTCAGGTGGGATGAAACTGTTTTCCTTACATCTCATGTTTTTACAACTTCACAGGCTTCTGAATAAAACACTTTGGCTTTTCTGCCATATGGACCAGCCTCTTCTGGAGCTCTTTGAAAAGTAAGTACAGTAAGTATGGGGAGGCCTGCAGAGGGCTGAATGGCGCCTCAGAGGGCCAGATCTGGCCCACAGAGGCTCCCTTTCGACTTGTAACAGGCCAGGGGAGGCCTCTGGACCCCCAAACAGGGCTTCTGAGAGGCAGATCTGCCCCTCAGAAGTTCCACTTTGGCAGGCAAGGTCTCAGGCAAGACCTCTGGAGGCCCAAACAGAGTGTCGGAGGGGTGGATGAACCCCTTGGAAGATCCGTTTTCGCTGGCAACGTTCAGGACAAATGTGGCAGATCCTCTGCAGTTGTTTCTAAGGGTGAACAACTGCCATGGTGCTGCAAGATTCATAGTTTCAGGAATGAGGGAAACACTGTGTCTGTCTGTGTGCGTGTATGTATTTGTGTGTGTCCTTTTTAAAAAAATAAATAACTCAAGGTGGCGAACATACATAATACTCCTTCGTCCTCATCTGCATTGACTCAAATCAATTTCACTATAAACTAAATCGGAAGTTGTGGGAGCGCCACCAGTTGAGACTTTCAAGAAGAGATTGGACTGCCATTTGTCAGAAATGATGTAGGGTCTCCCGCTTGGGCAGGGGGTTGGACTAGATGACCTACAAGGTCCCTTCCAACTCTGATTATCTGTAATCTGTAAATCTTTACTGACATGTATTTTGATTATCGGCCATCAGGGACCAAAGAACAAAATTATTCTTACAAATCAGGCAAGTAATACCATTTAATGACAACAAATAAACAAAACCAGAAAATAAAGTATTGGTTGATGTTGCAAGTTAAAAGAAAGGACAGGAATATTTAAACATTATTTTCTATTAAACTTCAAAGACTGTTATGCTACATAAAATAAAATATAGATCCTTAAAAAAATTAATGTTAAAATAATACCTTTTAGAACAGCTGACTTCCTATTTTTTATATAAATCTGAAATGGTAAATTCATATGAGCTATATTTTCACATATTAGCGTAATATGCTATGATTCCTTAGGTGACATTAAATAATAAAAATACTTACTGAATCTTCATCTTGAATCATCTGTACTAAATTATCAAGCACAGGAGACAGATTTCTGAAGAAGGCAGCAAGCAAGAGAAAAAAAATGAAATTGCTTACTTGTCTTATTTTATTTTTTAAATGAAATAAAATAAAAATAAAAATCTTACTTGGATTTCATGTTGTTGAAATTTTTGCCCAATGCCAAGTGCCTTATTGATCGATTTTTACTAAGCCAGATTATAAGTGTTGAAAGATCAGACTCTAGGCCTGTTAAGAATTAGATTGAAATATAAAATTAAAATGTTTCCATTGAGCACTTTTTTCAAATGAATTTAAATTAACCATATAAAAATTAGATGATATGATCCTGCTCCCAACAGTAAAGTTGTTTGGTGACATATTGTAAATAAACAGAGAAAAGGAGAGTTGGAAGCCATTAAATTGCTGAACTACAACTTCTCTGTATTTGAGTCCAACTGATTTCAGTGAGATTCTTGATCCAGGATGAAAGATTTGAACTTCTATTCCATTTCTTTCTAAGATGTACAGGATTACACTAGGCATATATATATATATAATATGCTTAATCATAAAATATTCACTATTAGGAAATAGGCAATTTTAACAACCCACACATAGTATCTAAACTGTCCCATGAGCAGCCAGAGTAATGTTGCCTAAAAATCCACTGTGATCTATGGTAGTTTATATTCAACTAGTTGCACCAACACTATTATTATCCTGCATTTTGATACCCATTTCAACTATTCTGCAAACCACAAAAGGTTTTATCAACTAGAACCATTTTTCTTGATGCCAGTACAATCACTTTGTATGATTCGTATTCTTTAAACAGTTTTCTCTCTGTACAGTATTTGAATCATTGTCAATAGTCCACCTTACCATTGTCTGAAATATCAAGGCTGGCAATGTTATGAATTTCTGCTATGCATCCTTCTAAAACTTGTGCACCAGCTGATCTTAGCTGGAGGAAAAAAGAAAATATTAGATAATTTAGCAGCTAGACAATGTGGAATAATTGGCTGAAATATTACAATATGCTTCAACAGTTCATGTGTCTATTAATTGTTAATCTGTGGTTTAACCAATTTGACATTTAATAAGACATATATGTTACAAATGATAATGCTAATTAAAAATTGACCTCTTAAGTAATATCTTTTTAATGGAAGTCTACAGCAGCTCCCATAGATATTCCAATGATCTAAACAACATTCAGGTTTGTGCCTACGTACCAATTCCCAAGGTTTTACAATCTCTTTAATAAAGACTTAATTATACTCAACATGACTCTTGGCCACCAAGCTGCTGACTTGACACTTAAGTCAATTGAAACAAGAAAAAGAGAACATGCAGAGCCATGCAATATTGCAGTAAACTCTGAAGTGCAAGTACAAGTCTGTATTTCACTAAACAAAATAAAGGCCTCTCTTGCATTAGGAAATATCAGTGTTCATGGAACCCCCATCAGAAGAACTGTGAACAACCATGGTGTGCATGGCAGGGTTGCAAAGAGAAAGTTATTGCTCACCCAAAAGAATATTGCTACCAGTCTACAGTTTGCAAAAGGCCATGTGACTAAGCCAGATGGCTATTGGAAGAATGTGGATGAATGAGACCAAAACAGAACTTTTGGCTTGAATATAAAGTGTTATGTTTGGCAGAAGGCAAACAATGCATTCCAGCATAATAACTTTGCCCCGTCTATGAAACATGGTAATGGCAATTTCATGATTTGGGCTTACTTTGCTGCCTCTGAACCAGGACAGCTTGTCATCATTAACAGATGTATGAATTCTGAATTGTACCAGCAAATTCTATAGGAAAAAGTCAGGGTGTCTAGGCAGCAATTGGAATTCAAGAAAATGTGGGTCATGCAACAAGACAGTGACCCAAAACACACAAATCATACTTCCAAATAATGGTTAAAGCAGGGGAAAGTTAATGCTTTAGATAAGAATAGCCAAGTCAAAGTCTTGATCTTAATCCTATAGAAATGTTGTGGAAGGACCTAAAGCAGGCACTTTATGCAAGGAAGCCCACCAATGTCTCTGAGCTGAAGCTGCTCTGTAAGGAGGAATGTGCTAGCATGCTGGTGTGCAGGTCTGATCAATAATTATAAATGTTAGTTCAATGTTCCAGTTATGGCCAAAGAGGGCTATAGCAGTTACTGAAAGCAACAGTTCACCTACTTTTGCCACACTCAAACATTAGCTTGTATAATTTTCCTGATTGAATAAATGAACAATTACAATGTTTCTGATTAATTTATTTAGTTGGATTTTCTTTACCAATTTTTAGGTTGTATGTGGAAAGCAGATCACATTTTAGGCTATTTTTATGTAGAAATATTGAAAATTCAAGAATTTTTAACCACTATTGTACTCTAACTTCCCAACTCTTTCCGTTTCTCTGATCCTGAAAAAGCTATGCAGGGTTAGATGTGGTAAGTACTTGGATGAGAGATCACAGGAAATCTAAGGGCTGCTGATTAAGCTGGGAATTTAAAAAAAAATTAAATAAGATGCCAATGCATAGTTAGATTAAAATACTATCTTCTACCTAGAAAGGATGGGATGAACCCCAAATGTCACTCTTTCATAATTTAGATTAACAATGAACACTACAAAAGTTGCAGATTCTTTGGAATTATGATATTTTCTGCAAAAATTTAATTCCACTTTGGAATATTAAATAATAAACGCCTGTCATTTTAAATAAATAAAACTGTACATATGGATTTGGGAATTCCCAGCCTAGTAGGGATTCCTAGACAAAGGCAGTTTAAAAATTGGTATATTTTCCAGTTTTATCACAGGAAATTGCTGGCAGTGACCATAACTATTCTTTTGACCATAACTGTTCTTTGACCATTTCATTCTAAACCTGTTATGCTGTGGTCAAATATCAGCATCCAAAGCATGGAAGAAAAAACTGTGTAATGGATAGGCAGGAAGTGCGATGCTTAAGGGTAAATAATTAAGAGGCTGCTAGTTAAGCCGTGATGTGTACTTACACAGTGACCAAGCTAATGGAAGCAGAAAGAAAGAAAGGAAAAATGTTAGCACTGAGCAACTAAAGTATTTTATATATTAAGATCAACAGTATACAAAGGTATGAAGTTTGGTTCAGAGTTAGTATGCCAGATGTTTGTTGCTGGATATATTTGAGATGATTTTTTTGCATGTTTCAGTGATGAAATCCTGAGAGTCTGGACAGAGAAGTCTGAGCTGCTGTGCTTTCTGTTTCATATGCATGCAATCCCCGATAAGGAATGGATTCATATCAATAAATAAGTGTATTTTGCCATTTTATCTGAAGACACTAACTGCATCTATGATAAAAAGTAAGGTTTCAGAATAGCCTAAAGAGACCTTACACTTAAGAATACAAGAAATATAGCAGCAGATTTATGCTGGCCAATAACTGCAAGAAAGGTTTTAATTTCAAACAAAACAGAGAACTTTTTAAAGTTTTGCCCATGAACTTCTAAACGCTTAATTATTTTTTAATGCAGACTTACATGTGGAATCAATCTTTCCATCTGAATCTTTCCTTTTCCAGAACAGAGTGTCATGTCTTGTGGCTGTTCATGCACATACTTGCATGGAAGACATTCAGGTTTTGCAAATTCAATGCACTTTTAAAGGCTACTTATTAAGCACGATGCCATGTACAAAGTATAAGGATCATATATCTAAAGAGGGCAATATTATTTTTGACATGGATGCCATTTGTAAAGGTTTCCTACCTCACAGTTACTCAGATCTAGAAGTACCTCCTTCAAATTTTGATTACAAGCAAGACCAAGTAAGAGCGCTCTGAAAAATAAATTGGAATTATATGGAATACCGCTGTAAAGTTTACTGAATCAGCAAATCAGAGAAGTCATTTCAATTATATTGCTGTTCTTTAAGAATATAGTCATTTGGTATATTATTCCTTATTTGGACTCTGAAAGGGATATGCTAGATAAGTTATGCTTTTTCAGGACAAACCATGCTATGGAGAGCTAGAGAGGTTCAAATGTACAGGACCTCCAGTTTCACTCTGCACCTGAGTTATCTTCTTTATTTTATGGTTTGAAAATTGAGGAACATACTAAGCAAAGTCTCACATGTTGACATAATGACAAACAAATGCCATGAAAACATCATTCTGCAATGTCTCTAATCTTCTAAATAAAGCCAAAACATTTTAATATTAATTTCATCAAAGTGTATTACACTTAAACTGTTAAGTGCAAAAATATCTAAATACTTCAAAAAATAAGCAACTTAGAATATAAGATGGAAAAATTGCTATATTTTATAATTCATAAATCAAAGAACAAACAACCCTGTAAAGTAGGCATATCAACCCATAGCCCTGGACAGCTAGTAATGTGATCCTACAAGATCGTAAATTTTTAATATTATTATGTGATTTGTATACATTTAAATATTTTCTATATTTTATATGCAGACCAAGACAATTTCTCTTCACTCAGTGGAGCCAAGGCAAGCCAAAAGATTAGACATCCGTGCTGTAAAGTATCCCATAAGGTTTTTTTCAATCTGAATTAAAGATTTTTTTGCTACACAATGTATTAAATTGTCATATTCAAGTCTAGATAAACTGTAGGACTGCTTAGATCTTAACCCTTTCTCCTACATATGAGTGAAGATTGGACATCAAAAGTCAAGTCAAAGTAAATTCATACTGAATATTTCATTTCTGACATTCATTCCATGTAAAGCCAAGTAGCTATTCTCAAACTTACAAAACATCATATGGGTTATTTTCCTAACCACAGTAAGATTGTCATAAAACATTTTCCCACTGAAATAAAACAAAATCTTGAAAGAAAAAATGCTTACTTACTTTAGAGGCTCAGGTGTAAGTTTAGTTCCTGAAAGGTTGATTTGCATTAAAGCAACTGAACTGCTGAAAAACTGCTTGAAGGATGGGGGAATTTCCTTGTTCTTTCTTTGAAGAAGATTTAAAAAAACCCAAATCAAATTCTATAAGCTCAAAAGATCTTCAAAGTCAGCATAAGAATCCACAGTTGTATAGTAATTATACATAAGAGAAATTAAAGTGCTACATATATTTTATACGATACTTGAATAACATTCATTGACCACTTTTAATAGCAATAGCACTTAAGACTCATGTACTGGTTTACAGTGCTTTACGGCCCTCTCTAAGCGGTTTACAGAATAAGCATACCCCCAACAATCTGGGTTCTCATTTTACCGACCTCGGAAGGATGGAAGGCTGAGTCATCTTGAGCCTGGTGAAATTTGAACTGCCAAATTGCAGTCAGCTGGCAGTCAGCAGAAGTAGCCTGCAGTACTGCATTCTAACCACTGAACTACCACAGCTCTTATCTGGATCAATGATCATAGTTGGATGAATGAACTGAAAACAAACTTAAACCACAACTTTTCACATAGCCTTTTGGCTCTTCTCTATGTATAAACACTGCATGACATGCCTACCACATCAGTGTAGGAAATTAATATATTTGAAAAGATTCAAGTGGATAAATCTCAACTAGGTGTAACATTATCAGTGTTGTCCCTAGCACTGATGATGTTACCTAGTTTGATAAAGAAACATCTGCAAGAAAACACAAACTCAGACAGCATAATATTTTGAATGCTGACCTGTGTGAAAAAACTGTCCTTGACAGATTTAGGATGGCAAGATGCTGAAGGCAGCCATGAAGAAGTGCTCCAAACACCTAAATCGGAAAGGAATTAAATAGTATGTATGTACATAAAACAATTTGGAATATAAAAGTGGGGATTCTCTATAATAAATTAATAAACGTTACCATGTCTAATGCACACTCTGTATTTGATAAATCCAGATGAATTATGGCATTTGGCTGAGCCAAAAAATTACACAGGGACTAGATGTGTGAAAGAGAAAGAAATAAGTTTAGTTTTCTTATTACTGTATTTTTATCTTAACTCCATATACACAAAACAGTACATAAACAACTTATTTTTAGCATACAGACATTACCACATGGCTTATTTTGGAAGATCAACAACCTTGATGTTAATAATCCATCCACTTTCATTTTCAGTTAACAATGATTTTTAATTAAAATAAAAATTTATTGTTTTATTTTATTTATTATATTAAAATATCCACCTTTCCTTTTTCTTTTTTGCCTTGTATTTTTTTTACTAAAGCAATAATGAAAGAAAAAAAAGAAACAACTGTACTGTCACACTATATCATCCATCTTTCTGTCAAATAGCATAACATTCCCTTATCATTTAAAGCCAAACATTTGCAAAAGCAAATGAGTGCCATTTATTTGCCTCTGCAACAAAGTTTTTCTTTTCTGGCTAGCATGCACTTTACTATGTCCTTCACCTAAGGGAAATAGAGCATTTTATCAAACTTGAAATGTCCATTCTTGGTAGAAATTGTGGAAGCTGTAATTTCATCACAACTATTACAAAAATTAGATGGAAAAAGTCTTGTTATATAAAAAATTAGATTAGAACACCTACTGAAAGATCATCACCTCGAAGAATATTTCCTGAGAGATCAAGGTGGGTGAGAGTGGTAGCTAACAGCTGGTTGGCATTCAGTGACTGTGAAAGGCTGTTCACCCCTGTAACAAAATGACCAAAATTGCTTCTTTGTCCAGTAATGAATTCGTGTATTTCCTGTAAGTATAGTTTCCAAATTGATTTTTTTTGTTCTGCACCTCATCAAAAGAATATTAACATTTAAAAAATCTATATTAGTAAAGCTATCCTGCAGACGGCTCCAAAATTTTGTGAAAGAATATAATTCCCAATCTCCCACAGAAGGAAAATGATATCGTTGTACCTTAACAGAAACAAATTGTAATTTGTATTTGTTTCTGCAAGCAACGTGTAGCTGCTTCACACACAACTTCACACAGGACTATTTTAATAGTGCTTTGAAAAGAAGCAATATTTTCTGTACAATCATTCCCTTTAAATTTCACTTAAATATAAATACAGGTAGTCCTCAACTTACAACCAAAATTTCTGTTACTAAATAAAACATTTGTTAAGTGAGTTTTGCTCCATTTTACAACCTTGCTTGCCACAATTGTTAAGTGAATCACTGCAGTTGTTAAATTAGTAACATGGTTGTTAAGTAAATCCCGCTTCCCCACTGACTTTGTTTGTCGGAAGTTTGCAAAAGAGGATCACATGACCCCAGAGCACTGCAAAGGTCATAAATATGAATCAGTTGCCAAGCATCTGAAAGTTGATCACGTGACTACAAGGATGCTGAAATGTTGTAAGTGTGAAAAACAGTCATAAGTCTCTTTTTCCAGCACCCTTGAAATTTAAAATGGTCACTAAGGGAGCTATTGTAAGTCAAGGACTTCCTGTATTAATATCAACTGATCTTCAAAGGATGTGTGAATCATAACTGGAGTTGGCAAACAATAATTAGAGGACAATGTGAAGACTGTAATTATTCAGGATTAATTACAATACAACAGGAATAATGTCTAGCTACTGAATTTACCTAGTCCTTAGTGCCATCAGGGATCCAGGCTAAAGGTTATCAGACAAAATTGATGAGTAGGAAAAATCAATAATAAAACCGAAAAGGGTATTTAGCAGAAGAGAGCTAATCACACAGTTCATTAACTGTTTTTACATGTCATATTAACAATGGTTTATTGAATAGATTAGTTCAAATGAAACCGATCAATATATGACTTGCTATTGTATGACAAATCATTAAATATTTTACAGAAGACGTCTGTCTGGATAATTTGATATGGATATAATGATGTTGTAAATTAGAAAAAAAACAGGTGAAAAAAGAAGACAAGCAAGATTCAGTAGTAATCTTAATTTGTAATAATGGTAGCTGTGAGTCTCTGAAAAGTCATCAGTGAATTTATAGACATGAATCCTTTTGCACCTGTGTCCATTAAACTACTGGGAATGATCAGAGTAATGGTTTTAGAGCAGGGATGGGATACTACAGGTTCTGCCCGGTTCTATAGAGATGGTAGCTCTGAAGAGCAGCAGATACAGAAGCGGTTCTGTGTTTGCTTCTGTTTGGCCCACCCGCCCGCCTGGGATCTTACCTGTCCTTTATTTCCGCTTTTTCAACCTCAGCTGCTTAGCACGGCACAGCTGAGGTGAAAAAAGCAGGGAAAAAGAGGCTTTTCGAACGCTGCGCACCTGTGTGCAGTGCTTTTCAGCTGTCTGGGCGGCACAGCCTAAGGTTATTTTACATGCGTGCACAACGCGCATCAAGCACACCTGCACACAAAATGCGCATGCAAAACATAATCACCAAACCGGTAGTAACGCCGGTTGAATCCCACCCCTGTTTTAGAGGAAGCACAAATAATGTAAGGTGGATAAGTAAATATTGTGAATTTACAAATATTAATTCAAAGAACTAGAATTATAGGTAAAATGGTCTGTGTAATTCATACCCATAAGTCATTTTTCAGTTACCAGACTAGAAGTAGAGAGCTAGGACTACAGCAAAGATAATTCTGCTACCCTACCACTCGGATCTGAAATTAATCAAAGACAAACAGCTGTGAAAATGGTGTAGCTTAGCAAATGTTACTCTTCTAAAGAATGTTGCTAAGATCATACAGCATTCAGGTAGAAGGAACATAAAAGGCATGCCTCCAGAATAACTGTCTGGGGAATACTGAACAGAACAACAGATGGACCCATTTGTGAGCTAAGTCACCTGCATGTAAATAACAGTGCTTATTTACTGCTTGGCTACCCTGTGTGGCTTCAGCTTAAAAAGATCTTAACAAATTTATCTTCTTATTCTCAAAGCTTGAGAAAACAAATTAGCTGATTTTTCCCATAGAAAATTTTAATACACAGATTTGTGTATTGCCTCCCAATTTCTTGACTTTCTTATTCATACAGGTAGTCCATAACTTACAACTGGTTTCTCAGCGACCATTCAACTCTATGATAGATCCAGGGGTGGGATTCAACCGGTGTTAGTACCGGTTCGGTGACTACGTTTTGCGCGCAACCTTAAGCTGTGCCACCTGGACAGCTGAAAAGCACTGGACACAGGTGAGCAGCGTTCGAAAAGCCACTTTTTTTTCCTGATTTTTTTAATCTCAGCTGAGCCGCGCAAAGCAGCTGAGGTTGAAAAAGCAGGAAATAAAGGACAGGTAAGAGCCCGGGCGGGCAGGTGGGCCAAACAGCAGCAGACACAGAACCGGTTCAGTGTCTGCTGCTCTTCAGAGCTACCGGTTCTATAGAGCCAGGCAGAACCAGTAGCATCCCAACCCTGGATGGATCTCTCCAGGATTACTTGTTATCCAGTTCTGAAGTTTTGATGGCCACCCCTCCCTTTCCACGAAGATGCATTTATGAATGTTTGCAGCATCCCAGTCACATGACTCTGAGGTATGCATTTATTTCCAGTTTTTGGCAAAAAAAGCCCCATGGTGAACAATGGGTTCACTTAACGACCATGACATTCACGTAACAACTACAGCATTTGTTTTTACAAATACGGACAGGTCCAGTCATGTGATGTCCCCCTTCATGACTATTACAACTTGTGACAGTAATGGGCAGCCTCCATTACAGTTGTAAGTCGAAAAGTGCCTGTATTATGGTAACGCTTCGGCCACAACACACTGCAGTAGAATTAGAAAGAAGGTGAAAGAGAAACAGCCTTATTCGGAATTTGAAAATGGGAAATGCAAAAGATGGTTTCATCGATGTACTGGCATGGGCAAATTGAAAGAGATCCTAAATTGGTGGGTCAGATGGTGTAACTTCCAAACCGTATTATATATTTCATTACAGATATCTTCTGAAGTTGAAAAGTGGACTGATTGTCTACTTCTGTATTAGGTGAAGGACAATGAGGGGTGTCAGATACAGAGCAATAGTTCAACTACTGTCATCTAAAACTTTGTCTTCCAAATTATAATGCCTAACATAAAAATTCTTGTCCTGTACACAAGCCATTCCCAAGACTCTATCTGGTGCATGAGGAAGCTATCATTAAGACAAAATGTGGATAGTCAAAGGGGGTCCTTTGGGAGGAGCTATTGGAGGAGGCTTGAGATGAATGGAGTGACAGATTTATCGGATGTGGGACTGCCTGGGAGCTTGATACTATTGAACCTGATGAAAGGAAAGGTTCCATTTATTATGGAGGGGGATGGAGAGATATGGGTGTCTCTTGGACCTTATGGACCAAGAAAATTAGACAATGAGGCAATAAAATCAAATAATACAGGATACTTATTGTGTCATAATGATATGTAAAAAGAAACTGACTACCTTAAGCCTTTCAGGGATGATGTAATTGTGCTGTTCAGGATGTAATAAAAATAAACTAAACTTGACAAAAAAGATCCTGAAGAAAAATATCTGTGAAATACATTCAGTTGCTCACATTTTCTCTTTAATATAGAGTTGAATATCATGTGTATGGGACAGATGACTAGAAGTGGAGAATTTAGCTTTACTGGACCAATCAGCAGTGTCAAAACTTGTGGAGAAAGAATCAGTGAAGCAGACTGGAAAACTTCTCAAAATAAAATGACCTGAGTAGTCATGCATCCTTGGTTAACTGCTTAAGATCACAAGTGGCCTGCCAGAGATTGGAGGATTTGGTGGTGTTACTATGATGAGAAATTTGGTGTGCACTGTCCTGGTGTGAGTTCACCCTAGTCAGGTGTTGGAAATGGCAGAGTCTGAGCAATGGAAATGGCAAAGAGTCCGAGCCTTGCTCTTTAGGTGCTGAAGTCACCATGAATCCAGTCAAATTATTACTGCTATGGAAGAAGCAAATTGTTATGGACTTGTTTAGTAAAATTCTGACATTGATATCAAGATTATACAACATGCCAACCGGTCAAGCATATCAAGTGGAAGAATCCAATGGTGAAAATGCATTGCAGCTAATTTTGGCTGCCATGGACAAAACAGTTATGTGATGCAGGACATTGTTCAAACTTATTATTTATCTTATCCTTGGAAAACTATGAAATGAATAAATACTCAGATAATAGAGCTTAAAAAGAAATATATTTCATTATAATTAAGCCAATTGTTATATACCTTTAGGTGATAATGAGGTTTTAGATAAATTTAAATGCATCAGCCCCTTTGGTAGTTTGGCAAACTGAATACTTAATGAAGATACTCCTGTAAAAGAATAAAAATGAGGCCCATATCAAAAGTGAAAACATATTTGCAGAGTAATTACTGTTTACTTTATTTAGTTTTGTTTATTTTATTTATCAAATTTAGAAACTGCTCATCTCCCTCACAGCAGGATTCTGGGAAGTGTACAAGTAAAATATTAAAATATAAAAGCTGTATATAAAACTGTTATGTGAGGATTGGAGACTGTATCACAACATACATTTCATTACGTATGTTGTGATACAGTCCCTCTATTCCATGGATATTCATGTCCCATCTAGTTATTAAGCATCATCTGTCAACAAACTAACATAAGTGATCATAGATATCTGAAAGAGGAAAAGTTCTTCACTAACAATTGTAAGTATTTACGATGCAGTAATAGAATTCATAATATTGTTTGATTTCAAGAAAAACTGAAAGAAATATACTAATCCTCTTATTGCGCTTGTATTATGAGTGGGAAAGGAAAGTGTGACAGTACCTCTGTCCTCTAGAGGGTTGTTAGCAAGATTAATTGTGTGAAGTCCTGAGGTGGGATTGTGGGATAGAGCATTGGCCAGCTTCTGTGCAAAATCTCTAAGAAATAAAGAAAAACATAAAAAAATGTACTTTATTTTGCATTATACCATTTTCATGAGTTTAATATGAACTGGTTATAGGCTACACTGAACTAAGGAACCTATTTAGAATATTACATTCAAGTACATGGGTTTGCACATATATTGTTAGTTGCAGCAATTGATTTATAAGTGGGATGCTACACTAGGTATGCAAGTGTACATTGGGCAGGAAAGATTCCATGTCTACTTTTAATATCCTGTTTTCTATTATTTTTGATGAGAAAAAAATTATACAGCAGTTTGGAAATAATTCACACTCAGCATTTCATGTGATCCCAGTACAAGATGCAGCTGCTTTGAAGACTTGCAGCCAGATGCTACATTCACCCACCATTACTCTGAAACATCTTTCTAGAGCCAAATCACTGCATACCTCTAATACACATTATTGAGTGATTCAAAACAGACATGATATTTTTATTTTATCTATGCTGCCTAATGGCAAGTAGAATATATATTTATACATATCAGCAAAGTTGTTCAACCTCAGATGGATTCTCCAAAGGAGTAGCTCACTTGGCCTAGATTGTATTTGTTCATTATTATTTTTTAAAGATTGCTAATCTCATTTATAGACATATGTACTTTTATGAATGTTGTATGTTTTAAGCTATGTTGCAAAGACATTTAATAATTAAGATATAATCTTGATTTCTTATATTTTGTACAACTACTTAAAAATAGGCCTTCCTCAATACAATCACACAGCCAAGCTGCTATCAACAATTGTTTTAAGTTATGAATATCTGGGGGGTGAGTCCTTGGTGCTCTCTGAGCTTGGTAGTTTTCTTGCAGATTTCATTACCCAAACTAAGCACCAAGGACCCCTCATTTCAATCCTGAGCTACCAATATTCTCCTTTATGAATGTATATAATGGCTCCTCCCTACCACCCCCAAGTGGCATAAGGGCAAGCCATTCCATCAGAGATTTATTTTCTAAAAGACCAATCCTAAATATACTTCTAGCATGAATAAACCAAAAGGGTAACCCACAAAACTGTAACAAGTACAGTAGTAATGCTAATGTCACATTTGCATACTATGACTCCTGGAAAATAAATTTCAAATAGATAGTTTGCAATTGTAACAAAGCTGTCTACAGTAAAACTATGCTTGGAAATAACTGCAATAAGTAAATATGCCAACTCAGTTTAATGCCATTAACCCCCAATAAATATAATGCAACACTGCAGCTTCAGACTTGCAACTTCCTCTGATGTTATTAGGCTTTATTAAAAATGTTAGTGTTGATTAATTAAAAAGAATGACTTACGTCCTAAGACCAGCATTCTCTAGTACTAGCTCTTCCAATCTACTGGATCTGCTCACAACTCTTAGGATCTGCTCACAAACATCAGTGGACTGTCATGAGAACAATGATGCAATATTAAGAACCAAAAGAAATGTATTAGCAATACAAGAAGTTGAGAGGCTGGTGAGGTGGTACCTTTTTTTGTTACTGAATAATATAAAAAGTCTTAACAGTGGTGCACAGCATGACTTACAGATAATTACAGACAATGAATTCATTCAAGTTCATGCAGTGATCTAGTCACAAAACTCTACAAATTCAGTTTGGTGCCCCCTACTACAGCACAAAGAACCAGGTTTTGTCAGCAATGATGTAGCCCATATGAGGTAAAAATATCACACATATTTTTTCTAGAACAGCTTAATAGCAAGAAATGTTGGCAAGTTCATGAAGAGCTCAGTAAACTTATTGATATACTTTCCTCCTTATTCATATTAGAACAGTGATCCTAACCAGTCATAAGGAAAGTTCTTATGTCAATTACAAAACTAATATAAGCCCAGGTGTATTTTTAATGTATTTAGCCTTCTATTCCTTTAGTTTGATTTTGGACTATGTAGTTCATAATGCATCTAAAGTTTAGTAAGACTTAACTTTCTGCAAATATTCTCCAACTTTATGCTACTATCTATATAAAACTGCCCTATTCAAAATTAAAAATGAATAAAGTGCAAAAAGAAACCTGCACAAAATATTTTCTGAAGTACTCCTATAGCTTCTAAGAATGCCAAATAATTAAGATAATGCAGAAAATGGAACGTTTTTTCCCCAGTGTTACAAAGTTATATATGTGGGTAGTGGCTTGAGGAATCCTACTGTAAGCTTACTTAAGAGTTCAGATCAAAATACAAATTATTCTGCTGATTCTGTTCACTCCATTTTAAATATGCACACATACTTGTAAAATATAACTATTAGCTCTGTCTAAACAAAATAAGTTCACTATAATCATTTCAGTGACATCTTAAATAACAGTACACTTTGATATAACTTGCTTTTTTGAACATATTATTTGAATTTTCCAAGACTAGGAGGCCAATTTCCTTCTAAAGGCTGTGCAATTTCCAGACTGTTTAAACAAGGAATATTCCACTTCATCCTCTGAAATACTTGTTAAGATTAAATGCTTGTCAGTAATGTTTGTACAACTTAGTTAATTTAATTGCAGCAGAATTATTTTTTAAACAGATCTGTTTACATTTTTTTTCTTTTTATTAGGACTATAGTGTTTTAAGAACGCTGGATTGATTTTTTTGGGCATCTTTAAAAATGCCTCTATATACAATAAGCAAACAAAAATGATATTTTTCACTATCAGCTCTCTCCCCTTCTATTCAATGTCTACATGAAATCACTGAATAGAGTCATTTGCCAGTGTGCTCAGCAGAAGTATTAATAACAAAACCTAAGCTAAAATACTCAGTACAAATAATAAAAAGCAACTGCCATTGATCGTGATCCTTGGGAAAAAAGGGCCAATAAAAAACACAGTGGCTAGAGACTATTTGATGATACAAGAATAGGTTGAGAAGAGCTAAAAGAAGCAGTTTGCTGACAGATAATCCTGGTGCAGTGGTGTCTATCACAGACCTGGGTATTTTATTGCCTGCAGACCACATTCAGCCTTTGGTTGTCTCTGTCCAGCCTGCATGAAGTTAATTGGAAATTAGAAATCAAATGTAACTAAATGCGCTGTAGGGGGTAGGAGAAGAAGGTACAGCTCATGTGCTCTTTCATGGCTGTGGAAGGGCGAGGAGAGAAAGCGCTCACCCCCTGCTTGAAGCTACCTGAGGAGTTGAGGTTCAGCACTTCACAACAGTCCCAGTTTCTCATGTGGCCACTTGAAATAGTTAATTGTCCACCCTGTCTATCAGGTCATGAAATATCAGAAGACTTGAACAACTACTCTTCTAAAATAATTATATATTCTACACAACACGTTTCCCCCAAACAATCAAGATACAGTCATTCTGCATCCTAATACTTACTAACTTTAGATCCTTAGAGGAAAGCTTTGTAAACCACTGATTGTATTCCAGGGCAGCAACTATTGGTATTAAATCTCTAAGTAAAGAAAAAAAAATCATACATTGAAACAAAAATTTATAGACAGAAGTGATTTAGGAGGTTGTAGGAACTGTTTTTTTATTATCATTTTTCTCTTGCATTAACTCTTGAACTATATATAAGATGACCTGAGTTTCGACATTTCATTCTTTGCCAAAATAAATGCCTGCTTAAGATTTCTGCAACTAAATTACCATGTATTTTCAAATTTTGTTTAATCTCATACACAGCATTTTCATCTGATAAACTGTTCCTTTTATAAGTTCTTTTAGAACTTATTCAATTAGAATGAACATTTAACATATGTTTACATTTACGCATTAAATGTTTCTGTGTTGACCACAACAAAGCAAGGATTGGTTTCAAAGTTACCTTTTCATCACCATTGTGAACTGCAAATGGTCACTAACAAGGCAGTCACTAATTGACTACTTGTAATATGTTTTAACATTTTACTAGCTCCTTTGAACAAGAAACTATTCTGATTATGTGGAAATTATGAGAATTCCAACTCATTTCCAATACAATTTTAAGTATTTAATTTCAATGAGCCCCTTTCTATTACAATATTGTTTCTGACCAATAAAATACATACACTTAAACGGTATTTTACATATGAACCAATAGTTCACAATTTGTAAAGATAGTCAGGATCTACACGAGGATTTTAAGCTCTTGTTTAAGTCAGCTGTTTGAATCAAGGAGCAACTCCACACACCCCTCCTTATAAAATTGCATTCCGTAAAGTATGAAGAGCTGCAATTAGAAGGAACACTGCTTCTCCCAATGTATGAATGAAAGTATTTTCTACTCATGTATATCTCATCTCATAATTGCAAAGTAATGAAAACTGAGAGCAAGATGAGCCCTTCGCAGCTGTTAAAATCCTGCTGAACAAAAGGTTCTTCTTTAGTATCCAAGGTGATCAGAAGATTATTACTGGACATATAATCTTCACATTAGATGACTAACATACACTTTCATTTATCCAGGATCTTAGTATTTACCTGTGGTCAAGATGGCTAAAGTCTTGCAAATTTAATTCCCTGGTATCTTGAGTCAGATAAATGGTATCAACATCCTAGATAGATAAAAAAGAACGTAATACATTTTAGAGAAAAACTGTTTAATTCCTTAGCACAAAATTGCTTACATAATTGATGGGCTCTAATTAAGGCCCTTTTTGTTTCTTTTTGCCTCAGTAGCTGCAAGTATACTTATTTCTATACTTACCCACTGCACTTCTTCCCTATATGGAAAGCCCAGCCAGTCACAAACGCATGCATACATCTGAGAAAACCCACCTAAAAACAAACAAAAAGAACACTTTTATCGCTGAGGGGAATAATTCTTAAAAACTGATACAAAGATCCTGATAGTAAGATGATTTTATCTCTCTCTCTCTGGCACGCATACTATCCTCAAGCACAATATGCAACTAACTGAACCTATTCCTCTAGAATATACAGCAAGGCAGGATACAGCATAAAAATAGCATCTTCCCACACTGCTCAAAATGGCTCATCATTCTAACTATACCTTAGGACTATTTATATTTTTCCCCAAAAGGTAACTCTACATCAGAAATACAACAAAGCTTCCGTGTACTGGTGAGGCCAGAAACTCCATATTTCAGCTAAAAAAGCATACACACTTACCACATGGGCCTAATTCTCCTACAGTTTGACTGTCCCATAGAGTCTGCAGATTAGCCAGCCTGTCTGGGGGCTCCATAATTACTTTCTTCATTATTCTCCTAGAAGTCAAAAGCAAATGCACACATGAATTAGAACTCATCCAAATGTAGTTTGCTGTTTCATACTTATGTACTTGAACTAAAAGTTTCCATTGGGATTGTGTCCCACATCTGAAATTTGAATGAATTATCCCTTAGCTAATATAAATGTTGAAATTCTGTTAGATTTTATCCTTATAAATCTCAAAGCACTCTGTAAAGGTACTTCACAATCTCTGTGATCTCATTGCCATAACATTTACAATTATCATACTATATGGCAGTGATGGCTAACTTTTTTGTCATTGCGTACCAAAAGTATGCAAGGGCATGCCTGCGTACATAATGCAATGTGTGCAACTCCATGCCCCCCCATGCATGCACATGCTACCCCCCCATGCATCCACCCCGCCCCTCACGCATGTACGGCAGACACCCGAAAATCAGCTGGCCAGCGGGAGAAGTGCGCGCAAGTACAGTGAAGCTGAGCTGGGAGAATGGCTCGGGTGCCTGCAGAGAGGACTCTTCGTGCCACCTGTGGCACGTGTGCCATAGGTTTGCCATCATGGCTATATGGTTACATCTGATTCTTTAAAAATGCTATTTGACATGGTTTATTTTCTGGCTATGATAAAATGAAACATCTAGTAATTAAGATTCCACATAATGAACTGTTAAAATCTTCACTGAAACAGCACTGATATTTTTGAAAACTCAAAATATTTATAAACTGTTTCTAGACTGTTAAGATTACCACCAGAAGCTGCTAAAGAAGGTATTGTACTGATATCCTGAAAAACAGCAGCAACTATAATAGTTGGATAATTGGAGAATGGCAGTTGTTCCCTGGATAGATATTATCTCCCACTCCCAATATTAAGTCTATTAAATTTTCATAAACTTATGTTAAGCATTGTGCAGTGCTTTGGATTTGAAAGGAAAAAAATCCTTTGAATTGTACATAGTGTACATAGTACTTGCCACTAAACTTCTTTAAAGGAAACACCATTTTTTTTCCCTGAAAAAATGCTGCACTTATGGAGAACAATAAAATTCTGGGAAAAGATGCAGTTGCTTTAAAAAATAGTCAATAGATATTACGCAAGTGCCCTTCCATGCTAGAAAATACCTTTTTCTAAATCTAAAATGTTGCATAACCTTTCTATTCTACCGTTTTTAAGTGGTTTTGAGCCAACATATCTGGTATATTATATCAAAGAATAACTTGCTCTATGTTGTCCATAAGGTACTGTATCGGCTTGATACAAAATCTATGGAAACCCACCCCATTCTATCTCCTTTGGATACATTTAATACATATTCTTTAAAAAGTATCTAGAAATGAGGAGAAGACAAATCAGCATCACTGATACACCCAAATACAACGAGAGACAGAGAGAGAGAGAGAGAGAGAGAGAGAGAGAGAGAGAGAGAGAGAGAGAGAGAGAGAGAGAGAGAGAGAGAGAGAGAGAGAGAGAGAGAGAGAGAGACTGACTGACTGTTTTGCTAAGCATTTATACCAAGATGTACCTACACTGGAGATAGACCAGGGAATATTCTCCTAAGGCATGTTCCAATATGTGCCAACACCTCATGCACATCTTCAGATGAAGTTAACTTCATAGAAATGTTGCACTTTTCAGTTTCTATAATCAGCTGCATAAAAAACCGGGAGAGACATGAGGTAACCCTTTATATAATTTTATATAATTCTTAAAAATCACAAATACATCAATAGTGAATAACTAAAAACCAGTTAGAATCTATGTTTATCTGTCTGAAAGGAGGAAGGACTGCTGACACATAACACAGGCAGCTATATGGTTTGCTAGGTAAAGCCAGAGTCTGTTTTCTGACCCACTCTAATCCATGGAAAAACTGCAGTTTAATACCTCCTTATATTATTAGGATGTTTGAATAAATTGGTTATCATAAGATCTCCGATTTACACAGTCTGTAAGTGGCTTTTCCAACAACCTGCAGCACTGTTTTCTCTGAATCTTTTTTTACAACGGCAGAACTTCACAAAGGATCTGTGCATTTATATGCTTATTAGCCCTGTACAGTACCTTGGATTTTATTTATTTTTTAAAGGGCTTTGGAACATGCATGAGTATGAACTGAGCATATGTCTGCTGATCTTTACAGCAGCTCTCCCCACTCCCTGGAATTGCATGATGGATCTCTCAGCTGCCATGTGAAAGGCTTGCCTGCTTTACAGATTTGAAGTCGAATGTGATATTTATGCTTCCAGTGCATAGCCATAGTGTTGGGAGTCTGTGAAGGAAGGGAGACTGGTACAGAAACCCATCTCCATATATTTGAAGAGGAAAATGATTACAGATTAACACTGCTGATACTTTGAAAATGGAATGAAATGGGGAAAAGTGCAATGAATTCTTGGGTCATCTCAGGACAACGGAAAATATGGAAATCTGTCCCAAATCTCAGTATGGTTTCCCACTCCTAAAGGAGATGGAAGAGGAAATACTTCCCTATGAAATAAATATTTCAGTTACACCCCTTCTGAATTTAAGAAAAAGTTGTTGGTAATTTGCTCTTACAGATCTCTTCAATTGATGTCCATTAAACGTGTAAGATCATATCATCACAACACTGCAGTATCAACTTAAACCAGGGCTCTCCAAATTTGGCAACTTTTAAACTTGTGGACTTCAATTCCCATGGCTGGGAAATTCTGACTGAGGAATTCTGGGAGTTGAAGTCCACAAGTCTTAAAGTTGAAGTCCACAAGTAGTAAAGTTGCCAAGTTTGGAGATCCCTGGATGAAACACAAAGGTATCTTCTATTGATTAACTTCTTGCACTTTCTGCTTTTTAGTTGTGGTTTGTGATGCCCAGATTTACCTAGCTCATATGTACAGTCATAGTAACCTACAGACAATTGTGATCTAGAATGTTAAGAAGCTATCCAAATAAGTAAAGTAACAATTTATAGAAGCCTGAGGTTTGAGCACAAAAACAGTCTTAAATATTAAATCCAAATCATGCTTTTTAGTAAGAAAAACATTTGTAGAAGATGCACATGCATAAAATAAGCCCCAGATAAACCAAATACAAAACCATGGGCTTCTGCTGCATTCCTCTCTCTCTTTTTAAAAATAATTTAAAATATTAATAATAAAATATTTTTTATGTTTTACATTCACAACATTTTTAATATCTTATTTGAACATGGAAGCTATAACTACATTCAAATTGGTCCTTATATTTTTTATGAAGGGAAACATTACTTTTTGTATAACCAAAATCTAATTTGTTATATTGATACTGCAGAAATATGCAATTTAACTTCCTATGAATATTTCTTGCAACATAATCCATATGATTTCTTTCAGGATGAAGCTGTGTAGAAGAACCATCAAGCTGATTAAAATATTCTTGTGATTATGCAATTCTCTGTCTATTTGTAACTAAATATTCACCTGGCCTGGTTTGTTGCAAGTGATTCCTTGGATTTCCAAGTAGCTGAAAGTTAATTCTAGCTGCAATTCAGAGAGAATAGAAAATTATTTTGATATATCAAAACATGGATTAAAATACATATTAAACGAAGATTAGATTACTGACCATATAACTTACATATAATTTATTGTAATGGTTTGCTCCTTGAGCATCATTCACTTGAATGGCATAAAACATACACAAAACACAACCCAAGGGCTAAAATTTGATGCCTAGGTAACAAGGAAGATGGCAGCAGAGATAATTAAGGGAAAATATACATTTTAGAGCCTGCATAAATATAAACACTGTGCTATTACAATCTGTTTTGTTCACTATCAAGCATCATCTTCCAGATAAGAACGAACCACTTAAGCAAGTTCATAAGAAAGCCAAGAAAAGTATCAGTTAATGAAGAACGGAGACCATAATCAAAGAATTTCAGCAATTGATGTGACTCAAGAATAACCCATCGTCTGAGATCTCTTACATTGGGTTATTTGCTGTTATTATTGTAACAAATTATTTTGTTCCCTTCTTTTCAGCATGCTTGCCCTTCTCCCCTTCATTTTTATAACTGATTTACTGTAATTTTATTTCCCCCGACAGCACAAATGGAAAATGGTAGGCAACTTCATGTTTGTCATCAAATCAACAGAGTGTCCTTGCCTAATCAGAAAAGAAAAAGGAAAAATAGCCTTCTGCTGGCAGTGAAAAACAAAAATACAGATGAAAAGGCACTGTCTGCTATATTAACTTGCAGTGCTTTTGGCCTTGGGTTTCTGACTACAAACAACCAAATACATAGGTAGTTCTCAGCTTATGACCATTATTGAGCCCATTTTTTTGTTACCAAGTGAAACATTTGTTAAGGGAATTTTGCCCCGTTTTATGACTTTTCTTGCCATAGTTGCAGTTGTAAAATTAGTAACACGGTTATTAAGTGAATCCGATTTCCCCATTGTCTTTGGTTGTCAGAAGGTCACAAAAAGTGATCACAAGATCCCAGGGCGGTGCAAATGTCATACATGTGAGTTAGTTCCCACACATCTTAATTTTAACTGCATCACCATGGGAATGCTACAATGGTGGTAAGTGTAAAAAACAATCATAAATCATTTTTTTCAGTGCCATTGTAACTTTGAATGGTCACTAAATGAACTGTTGTAAGTTGAGACGGAGATGAAGATCTGCACAGCTGGAGCCTTGAAATATTTTTCAGGCTGCAGAAAAGAAATAGAGTATCTGGCAAAAGAAAAGGAGAAGCTGCCAAACATGAGATTACAATTAAATGAATGGCTGGTCTGAAAAATATACTCAACTGGTGCTCTCATCAAAATGGAAGGTATCAAATGGGGCACGACAAGACTCAGTTTTGTACAACATTTTTATTCATTGCCCAATTAAGTAGAAGAAATGTTGATTCGATTTGCAGATGGCACAAAATTAAATGGCTAGAAAGTAGAAAAAATTGAAAACTTGATCAGAGACAGAGCTCTGGGAAAAAAACAGAAATAAATTCTTTGCTTAGGAAACAGAAATAAAATGCTCAGAGCTGGGATTATGGTTAGGAAATCCTGGCTTAGTAATGAATGGTAGGTGAAAACAATTTTGGAATAATGGTTATAATCAAGCTGAAAATGATTCAGCAGTGCTATGTGGCAGCAAAAAAAAAGGCTAAAACTTCAGAAATAAACAAGAGTAAAAGTTCTACTTTATTTTGCATAGTTCAGATCTAGATAAGGAAAAGAAGGATTACTGGAGACTAAACAACAAAGTCATTTCAAGAGAGATTGAAAGAATTTGGAATGTTTAACCTTCAGAAGAGAAGTTGAGGAGATATAACACCATTATTCCATTATTATTTCAATAACTGAAAGAATACACAAGGAAGGTCAAGACTTGTTGCTTAAATTTCCAGAATAGACATGGAAAAATAAATTTAAGATACAAGAAGGCAGATTCCAATAGAATACCAGAATTTTTACTTCTAACAGTAACAGCACTTTTGATTTTGAAACCAATTACACAGGAAGACATGACTTGTGGTCAACTTATGACCACAATTGAGCCCAAAATTTCTGTTGATAAAGGAGACAGTTGTTAAGTGAATTTTGCTCCATTTTGTGACCTTTCTTGCCACAGTTAAGTGAATCCCTGCAGTTGTTAAGTTAGTAACCCGGTTGTTAAGTGAATCTGCCTTTTCCATTGACTTTGCTTGTCAGAAGGTTGCAAAAAGTGATCACATGGTCCCAGGACACTGCAACTGTCATAAATATGAGTCAGTTGCCAAGCAACTGAATTTTAATCAGGTGACCATGAATGAGGATGATGCAACAATTGTTAAGTGCGAAAAACTATCATAAGTCACGTTTTTCAGTGCTGTTGCAACTTGAAACGGTCACTAAAGAACTGTTGTAAGTCGAGGACTACCTATAATAAGATCCTCCTTAGTGAATGCATTCAAATGGACAACCTACTAGTTTAAAACTTTCACACCTTCGACTCTGCTACAAGGAGAAATTTTTCTGTATCCGAATAGAAATTTGTTGCAAGTTTATTATTCTGTGTTAATCATGGTTTTCTATGGAGGTCAGTTCTCCCCATCACCCGCCAGGATTCACTACTTTACAGATTTTAAATTTCAAAATATATTTTAAAAACTCAGTATATCCTCTTATTTCTCGATGTGGCATGTTTAATTTGGCATGTTTGCCACAATTCAAGCTTTGGTAACGTTACTGCACTACAGTTGATTCTGACTAATGTTTCTATATATGGTGCATATAATTAAGAAAGGGGAAATCAAGTATCACTCCTATTTCATTTTGTTAGTCTTTCTGAAGTAGTTGTTGCCAAAGCAAAAACAGGGACTTATGCCAGCATCATGTTAGCCAGAATCCATAGAGTGCCAGAGTGCATTGGTCATGTGATCAACCTGATAGTTTTTGTGCCAGTCTTTAAGTGAACTCCATGGTCATTAAGTGAATCAATTGTTTGCTATGAGCACAGCTTGGCTGAAAACTAGAAGCGTCAATTTTTGTAAAAACCATCATAAAACACGGTCAGGTGACCCTGGGATGCTGCAAATGCAGCTGTGTTGCCAAACATCCAAAATTCATTTATGTGACCGCAAAGAGAGACTGACCATCTGAACTTCAAATTCGGGTCATAAGTCCCAGTTGTAACTTTAAACAGTCACTTACAGTCAGCTCTAAGTCGAGGAATACTTGTATATAGCAAACTACATAACATCCCTTTATACTACTTATTTTCAAGTTGTAAATAGAACCAATTCTAGAAAAATGAAAGTCAATAATGTTGTAGGTCCATCCCCACTTCCTCCCTTACTCCCACTGCTGAAAAATACACCCCTGGCAAATTCTATAATGAATTGCTATCATTATCCCATTATGGGAAGCAGAATGAGGCTAGAAGGATATTGGCAAACTCTCATAGAGAAAGTGGCAGTAAGATTGGACCAGGAAATAATACTAATGAAATCAGCATTGTGTCCTAATTCAGACCTGCTAAAGCCTGGCAAGATAGAGGAACTGACATGCTCTAGCCAGAGAATCAAATTTATCTCAGAATCTGTTTCCTTCTTGTCCTATAATACAATACATCTCCAAAATCCACCGCAGAAGATTATTTGAAAGAATTTTGCTTAAATGACGTCTGTCAACTCTGAATACCACCATGGTGGCCATTATAAAGAGAAGCTCAATTATAACTTACATCTCAAGAATTCTGCAGAGACATAACGCTAATAAGTGAACCTTCTTAAAATATTGATATAAGTAAATGAACAAGAGGGATTTTTTTACTTAAGAATAAAGCAAGGGGATAATCCAGCCATATGATTTGAAATAGTCTTTACATAAAATTTTATACTATTTGTTAATTGTCCCAGAAAGCTACTATAATAAAAACTGGTTTCTACTGGTTTGGATTTTATATAGTTGCGAAGCAGTAATCTGAATGTTCCTTTATTAGTTTCTATAATATAATGGAATGTAGTAAGGAGGTGGATTCCCAGGAGGGATGAAAGAGTTAAGTGGAAACTTAGTCTCAAGCAACACAATCTCAATCTTATGTGTGAGAGAAAGAGGATGAAGACAGATCCTCCCTAATAGTTCACAGGGTATATTGTAGATGCAGATAGCTGTCAGGATTCCGGCACTTACTCCAATTAAATCATGAGCCTCAAGCCGCACTCCCAAAACTAAAAAGGACATTTTGTATACACGTTTTATAGTTGACAATAGCAGAGTCTGGAAATATTTTGTTTCTAAGTTCTAAACAATAGAGAACTCAGTTTGGAAGAATCACCATGCATCATTCTTGCTTCATATTATCAACAATTTAGAGCTTAAAAGCATTGTGAAGTTGAATTATCTTTGAGGCACATAGATACCTTCACAAAATTTCATATTCAACAGGAAGAACTGTAAACTGTTCCCCTTCCCCAGGAAGATTGCATAAATTTGTTCCAATTGTAACACTTTAAGCAACTTAGAAAAAAGAGGAAACAATGCACAGCATTTCCCTTAGATGTATTCTATGAACTATTCTCAACCACCTTATTATATTCCAAGATTATGACCAGTGTATTATCTTAAAAGTAAGTGAACTCTGCTACATTATAGGGAGAAAAGTATGAAATTCAGCCTTACCTTGGTAGGAATACGGGAAGTTAACAGAAAGGCCCGACATGATGTTAGCACCTACAAAAACAAAATAGCACATATTTACCTTTGGAAAAAAAACAAACCTGGAGAATCTACTGTATATTCAGAAATGTTTTCATGCTATAATTTCTTAACATCTACATAAATTTATAGGAGTTTTGTAGCTCTATTTATATTCCCTCAGCATCCACTGAATGTAAACAAACAGTCTGCATAAAATTATAGAGCTGGAATAATTTACTTTGTCAAAACAGCTTGCAGTGATTCTTCTAGGAGGCCTACCATGGAGCAGGTTCACACTCAAGTTACAGCATCTCCTATTTACAAATCACAATCTGAAGCCAGGTTGATCCTTTTGTGCTTTGGGATCTTTACATATAGTGTACATGTATGCTACTAGGCATAGATAGCTGAATTTTAGTGGAAGGTTTAAAGCTCAACCATCCCTGCTGGCTGGCATAATTTCGTACTTTGCCCAGAATAAAAAACAGCTAAGACTGTATGAAGCATTTCTTCTCTATTATGTTGTTTAATAGATATTATTTAAATTTAGTTCCTGGAGCATTGAGGTTGTGCAGTGAGCCAGTACATACCGTTATATTTGATTGATTGGAGATTGCTGGCTCCTGTGTGAGGCAATCTGCGCTGTGATTGGTTGATATGGGCGTGGAGGGGGAGTTTCCTTTTTCCTGTCTTTTTCTTCTGTGTGCCCTGTGTGCTCTGTGATTGTACCTCATGATGCTCTTGTTTGCCTATCTTGTCTCTGACTTCATTTGGATTCCTGCTGTGCAAATTCCCTGACAGTAGATATTAGTAGTCTGATTGTAGTAGAGCAGAGAGAATCTTTCCTATGTACATCTTATCCACAAAAATTATGGAACCAATAGAGGTGCTATTGTTGCATAGTAAATGGCCGTAAAATGTTCAAGGCTTCTAGAGATGCTACTTCTCAGATAACCTATGTAAAATTCATAACTTATGTAAAGACCTATGTAAAGTTCAGCTCTAGGTAGTAGATGGGATTGCAGCTACTATACTGACCTTTCCTGTTATGTAGCAACTTCCTTGCCTGAGCTGCTCAATGCCATGGTTGGGCTGGCAGTGGAATTTCCCAAACTTACAGTACTGGGAGGCATACAGCTTTGTGAACATCATTGTCACCAAGGACCTCAACCAAGTCACCAAGGAGCTAACATAAAGTGTGGGCCTCATGTTGGGTTTGGCTTTTGTTATGGGGTAGTGATGACATGATCTGAATTTGAGGGATTAAATTTAGATTAAAATTTAACTATTGAAAAGTGGATTTTCCCTTTTTCATCCAACTTTAACCCCAAGGAAATAATTAATTTTATTCTTGGAGGTGATGAATGTCACACAAATCCGTGTTTCATTTTCAAGATCACAGTTCTGTAAAGTTTGAAAACCCCAACCTAAACCAAAGGATGCCATCAGAAATATTAACCCGGCCTATGATGGGTCACCGTTACATGCTTGAGAACAATCCATAACAAGAGCTAAGAGAATTTGACAAATAGCATGATGAAATATCAGATAAAACCCCAAAATATGAGGTACAGAAAGAGCAAAAGAGACGAAGACTTAGTTTAGATTTGTAACCGCCCTGTGGGTTGCCAGACTTAAATAAGTCTAAATGGGAGTTGGGAAGGAATAATAGCCTTTTATTTAATATGTAATTACTGTTTGTTATACTCATGCCATTCTATTGACTGTTTTAATTGTAACAATTTTGGAGACTGTGGGAAAAAGGATGCCACAAATGAAAATATTTGAAATGGATACAAAGTTATGGAACATCCTGAGAAAAAAGTTTACATTCACAAGGGAGAAGATGGTAATTTTGGCGCCTTGTTTTCACATATTATTGCTGGAAGGGGAGAAGTGAAGGACAAATCTTTTCTGTATAAGCCACTGTACTACTACTACAACAACTTCATGATTCTACAATGAAGCTGCTTGACAGAATACTCAGTACAGACAAAAAGAAATACATTGTTTACTGTATTGTTAAAGTATAATAGCATTTTGGGGATTTGTTTTTCTGACACATTTGGAGAAATTACAGCGGGAAAAGCTGAACCCCTGAATTTACTAATGCAATATGAGGAGATATCCATCCACATCAAAAAACATAATACCATACATTTGTTCTCTTGTGTACTTGTAGCTGACCCCTTTAAAAAGTAGAATGTTGGACTAATTTTGGTCTGAACAAGTAGCATTATCATATTTTTATCATTAATTTTGTCTTATTTTCCTCAACTTGCAAAAAATAAATATGAACAGTTATTGAGCTATATATACTTTTTTAATTATATTTTTTCCACTTCGGCCCTACTTCTCTCTCAATTACAATTTAGCATACAAATGTTGCCTGTAAGTACTTCCTCAAACCACCAAAACTTTAACCTTAAACTGTCTACCGTGGACCTCACTCGATTCCTAAGAGGTCTGTAAGGGGGAGTACGTAAGCGCACCAGCATGCCTACCGTCCCTGTCCTACTGTTCCCATTTATTTGTACTCATTTATTATGTATATACTTATACCCGTTCATACTTATATGTTTATATGTTATGGTCATACTTACGTTTTCTCATACATGCTTGACAAACTTAAATAAATAAATAAATAAATGCATCATAATGAAAGGAGTTGTTTTTAGTACAATGAAATTAAAGTGAGGGAATTGGTGGAAAGATAGTACGTAGTACATGGTTTGTTGCAAGGAATGAATGTGAAAAGAATGGCTGCGTATATAAGCAGTGTAGCATTCAATTTATCTCCCTATAAAATCCAAAGATCCGTATACCATATTTTCCCCATAAATGTATCAACCACCCCCTAAAGTCAAACACAACTTTATCAGATTTACAGTTGTTTGCTGTACTTTATTGATTATTTTAATTTTGAGACCATCTATCCCCAGAAAAACTCTGGATTGCTTACAGATAAAAATCAAAAGGAAGCAAAATATATTGGAAAAAAGAGAAGTGGCTTGCTTTAAAATTAACTAGGACCAACTCTCTTCATACTCTATATAAACGACCTCTGTGATCATATTAAGAGCAATTGCGTTCTCTTCGCTGATGATGTAAAGCTGTTCAATACCACAGACAATACTGCTACCCTACAAAAAGATCTTGACTATGTATCTGAATGGTCAAACAAATGGCAACTTCAAATCTCAACAAATAAATGCTCTGTCTTACATATTGGCAAAAAAAATCAGAAAATAAAATACAAGCTGAATAGTCAAGATCTTGTTGATGACCCAAGCTCTGTAAAGGACCTTGGAATACTCACCTCTAATGATCTAAGTGCTAGAGCCCACTGCAACTACATAGCCAAAAGGCATTAAGAGTTGTTAACCTAATCCTACGTAGTTTTTCTCTGGTAATATCACACTACTAACCAGAGCATACAAAACATTTGCTAGACCAATACTCGAATACAGTTCATCAGTCTGGAACCCTCATTACGTATCTGATATTAGCACAATTGAGAAAGTCCAGAAATATTTCACAAGAAGAGTTCTCCACTCTTCTACTCGTTATAGAATACCTTATGCCACCAGACTTGAAATTCTAAAACTAGAAAACCTTGAATTACGCCGTCTTCGGTCTGACTTAAGCATGGTATATAAAATCATACATTGCAATGTCCTACCTGTCAATGAATACTTCAGCTTCAACCATAACAACACAAGAGCACACAATAGATACAAACTCAAAGTAAACCGCACCAAACTTGATTGCAGGAAATACGACTTCAGCAATAGAGTGGTCAATGTCTGGAATACTCTACCCGACTCTATAGTCTCTTCCCCAAACCCCAAAAACTTTAACCTTAGACTGTCTACTATTGACCTCACCCCTTTCCTAAGAGGTCTGTAGGGGCGTGCATAAGCGCACCATCGTGCCTACCGTCCCTGTCCTATTGTTTCTCTTATTCTTTTATTTTTCTTATATGTACCCATTTCATGTACTCACAACTATGTATACACTTATACTTATTATCTTGTAAACAATTGGCAAATCAAATAAATAAATAAATAAACTATTTTAACTTGAAAAATTTCCATTTTGTTTCATATGTATATCAAGATGAAATAAATTGTCATTTTACTTATTTTATCATTAATAGGACATGATATTTAATGAAGAAATCCACTTAAAATAGCTTTATCAATCAAGATATCTACAAAATTGAGTAAAAATCAGAGAACTTGGAGTAATGCTATTTTTAAAATTCATGTATGTCAATCTAATGTTTTTACAGTTTATAGAAAGATGAACAATTAATGTCATGCTGTTATATACATCACAAACATTCCCAAAGCAATAAAAACTCCTGATTAAAGTATTACAGTTATCCTACAACTTATATTCTGAACCCCATTATTGGTAGAAATGGTTAGTGTATTATCATTTGAATCCATCAAGTAATTTAGTTGATATCTGTCCATTTCTCCTTGGCACATAACCAAATGCACATATACTAAAGCCTTGTCTAGACTAAGGATTTGCGTTCATATTTGCTATTAGGACAACTGTACAGATTTGCACTTTAGCATGCATGTATATAAGTCTCTGGTATTAGTACCAATCATCACTCAATAAAGGCAAGTTAGGTCATATTAGAATGAGCCAATGAAATTATGCTACTTAAAATAGAGCCCATTTTCAAAGTAATAACCTTTCTTGAATGAGTTTAGAATTAAGGTGACATCTTACTAAGAATAAGACATATTAACTTGGTGTATAGAATTCAGTTCCTGTAATAGGAGTAATAAGAAAATTTATGCATAGTGCGCCTTTCTCCAGTCTAGCATCTTCTACACATGATATAAACTAAAGCTCCCAAGTCATCAAAATCAAATCAAACTTTGGGAAAGGTGACAGACTGAAACAATCTCACAGAAGACAAAGTTATTTCAACCATACTTGCAATTGCTCCAGCAATCTGGGTTGATCATGCTTCAGTTCAAAGCAGACTATCAATCGTAGGCAGCAAATGAAATTCAACAAGTTCTCATTAAGCAAATGAGAAAATGACGGTTTGTATTTGGTTTATATGGAACTTCAAATCATTCTCAATTATTATCATTCTCCGATAATCTGTAGATGATTTAGTGATTTTAGAAAACAGCAGGTTTGAGTTCCAACTTTTTTTTTTTTTTCTGAAATTTATAGTCTATAGGTCCTGGTTCTAGAGCAGGGGTTTCAAACTCATGGCCCATGGGCTGGATGCGTCACACACTGACCACGCCCTCCCGGTTTAGCGAAGGGGGAAAAGTCATAATATATCACGGGATGACAGCATGATGCCATGAGTTTGACACCCCTGCTCTACAGGATTACGAAACCATTAAAGCAACCAACATCTAGATCAGTGGTAGCGAACCTATGGCATGAGTGCCAGAAGTGGCACACAGAGCCATCTCTCCAGGCATGTGGAGCCATCGCCCATTGCTCTTCTGGGTTCCAGCACGCCAGCCAGCTGGACTTCACATGCGCATGTGCACAAAAAACCAGAAGAGCAGCCGTC
This sequence comes from Notechis scutatus, assembly GCF_049901735.1. Classification (NCBI taxonomy): domain Eukaryota; kingdom Metazoa; phylum Chordata; class Lepidosauria; order Squamata; family Elapidae; genus Notechis; species Notechis scutatus. The sequence continues at coordinate 148,248,639 of NC_142011.1, read as the reverse complement.
TGGTGCGCATATGTGCGCCAGGAAGATGATCTTGTTTTCAGCATGCGCATGTGCATCGGCCACTTGGTCTTCTTGTTTCTGGTGAGCATGCGGGCGCAAAGACCAGCAACAGGAAGAGTATCGGGCGCGCATGCCAAAAGATGCGGAGAGGGGCAGAGCTGTGGGCCAGAACGGGTGGGCCGGGGCTTCCCTCCCTCTGCATCCGAGTGGGCTTCTTGTGCAGTTCAAGCCCAGGCGCATCCAAGCTCTGGAGTGCCTGGCCGGCTTGGACACCCCAGAAGAGTTGACTGGCCCCAGCACAGCCCCCCCTTCCACTTTTGCCAAGGAGGTGCGACTGCTTCCCGGCCAATGCACTGTCCCCGGCGTTCCTCCCACCCAGATCAGTTCCTCCGCCTCCCCAGAAGAGCAGCAGCAGCCACAGCCACGGGGGTAGGGCAGGAGTGACTGGTCAGTCTCCTTCCGAGCAGGATGCTGTAGAAGGAGCTGCCGGCAGGGAGGCAAACTGCCCACATGGAGATGCTGCCAAGGAAGTGGCTGCGGTGGCTGGCCAGTTGCTCCTGCCCTTCCCCCTGCAGCTGCTGGTGCCACTGCTGCTCTTCTGGGGAGGCACAGGAGCTGAGCTGGGTTGTGGGAACGCCGGGGCAGTGCGCCAGCTGGGAAACGGTTGCGCCTCCTTGGCAAGTGGTGGGAGGAGGGGCTTTGCGGGGGCCAGCCAGCTCTTCTGGGGTGCCCAAGCTGGCCAGGCACTCTGGAGCATGGATGCACATCAGTGCCACTGGTTGGAGAGTTGGCAGCACAAAAAGCCTGCTCGGGGAGGGGGAGGGAGGGAAACCCTGGCCCTCCTGTCCTCACCCCCACTGCCCTCTCGCCCCAGGTGGCGGCAGGTGTTGCGTTGCCGCTTCTGGGCAGGTTGCTGGAGGAGGAGCTGCCAGCGGGGAGGTGAGCTGCCCACATGGCTCACTGGAGTGGGAGTGGCTGTGCTGGCCAGCTGGTTGCTCCTGCCCTTCCCCCTGCAGCTGCCGCTGCTCTTCTGGGGTGGCAGGGCTGTGCAGGAGCTGAGCCAGGTAGGAGGAACACCAGGACAGCGCACTGGCCGGGAAATGGTAAGAGGTGCACTGGCCGGGAAGCTGTCGCACTCCCTTGGAAGAAGTGGTGGAGAGGAGGGTAGCTGCACTGACTTGTTCTGAGGCCAGGAAGGGGCTCTGGCTTTCCAGCGGAGGGAGGTCACAGTGTGTTTGTCCCGCCATCCTGATGGGGAGGGAGGCGCAAGGACCCCCCCCCAAAGGCAAAGCACACAGGACAACTGGTCTTTGTGCATGCATGCGCACCAGAAACCAGCAAACCAGGTGGCCAGTGCGCACGTGCGTGCACACACACCCATTTTGGCACTCGGTACTGAAAAGATTTTCAACATCATTGGAAAATATTGTCCTTCTATCCTTTTTGTTCACTTGATTTCTTTTGCTGGATTCTGGCATCTTTCATGAATATAACTGGCAATCTTGATCTTGATATGCATGTTCTTTATTTTAGACATATATGTACAAAACATTGATCAAATAAGCTTAATTCTGACAGACATTCATATGTAATTCTTTTAACTCTACACATGGGATTATTGTATACATAGGACATCTTCTCTTAATAAGCAGAAATTTCTATATCAAACAGAGTTGTTTTGCTATATATTCCATCTATTTGGGAATTTCCTTTTATTTTCTCTACATAAATGATGAAGAACGACGTTTTTTTAAATAAATAAGTTGAAGAAAACACACAAGCACTATATACTTATCTAGGCAAATGTTTTATTCTGGGCTTTTGAGACAAATCAAAGTACTATATCAACAAACATTTTCAAATTTTATATTGCTTTTAACATTTTAATGCCTTAGGATTGCTTACCCTAGAGCGGGAATGAACAATATATGGATCTGCAGATGTTGTTAGACAGAATTTCCTTCATTCCTCATCATTGGCCATACTGGTTAGGAGTGATAGGAAACTGAGTTCAACAAGATTGCCTGCCTTGGAAGTAAAGTTAAGAATAGCAAAATATACTGTAACAATGAAACAGGAATTCTGCTTCTGTTTGTCTCTCTCTTCTCATATATTTGTATCCATACATATAGTTAGATATTATCAATAACCTTTTCTTTAAGAAAGCATCAAAAATAATTGGTCTGAAAATGTTCTTGTTTTGCTTTCAGCATCTTAAATTGAAACAGCACTTCTGCTAATTTAATAAGTTAAAACCGTAATTGTGTTTCTTATAGAGCAAACAGATTTTACCCATGGTCTTGCAGATAGTTATGACAAATTTACATTTTATTCCAGGGCAAGTTGGTCAGCCTTCCTTATAAATTAAAATAAATTAATGAATAGTTGATAGGTTTTCCATTAAGTCTGAGTACTTTCAACATACTATGTGACATTTTGTTTCTCCACAAAAACGAACATAACAATAGCTTTTGCTTGTTCAGTGCTTTTCTTTTCTTCCTTATTAGTGTCTGATTAAATATGTCAGTTTCAATATTTTACAAAGCACAGCACTGTCTGAATTGCATACATACTGAGTTTTAAATATACACAGGCACAGAACCAGGTTTTGCTTTTCTTTTAAATGGAAACAAAATGTTCAAAAAGGGATGAGTTTAATAAATAATTAGTAGGCTATTGACTTTTTTTTTGACATCTTCATAAAAAATGGCTATAAAACCCTTAACCAAATTTACTAATTCTCAATAAGTAAACTGTGCATTTACTCAGAGAAATCTGTAATTGACTAGAAGAGTCAACAGATATAATCTACCACTTCCAGATCAACCTGATCGGTGTGTGTGTGTGTGTGTGTGTGTGTGTGTGTGTGTATATATATTAGTTTCATAATCTCACAGATACTAAGGAATTAGATGAATTTAATAATTTTCTAAAAGCTGTCCTCAGATCCAAGATTTACTTCTTTGCTTTATAGAATAGCTCAACAATTAGGAAGTTGCTACATTAATACTTGAAGAGTATATGTTTCCCCACTTTAGTCTAAGAATTTAATATACATGAATGGATATGGGAAAGTTACATCAACTTCAAACACAATTCTCCACTCCAAAGACAACTATTTGCTACAGCAAGGAATGCAATAAAAATCTGCCAACATTCCTTACTTATTACTATTTTCAGAGGAACAATCCTTAATATGAAAAAACAACAACAATTAGTTCCATGGAAAAGTGTCTCTACAACATCTAGTTTTCATTATTACTCTAATTGTTTATCTATAGCACCAGCATAAGCCCAGCAAGATAATTTTTTCATACACAGACACAATTGTAGGCATAATGAATACCAGCTACAAAGCTAACTTCCTGGTTAATAATGGCTTAGCAGACTGTGCACACAAAGCTCATGGCATACAGTTGTACAGTTTTCTCTGGCTTTTTCAAAAAAAAAATTCCTTTATTTTTCATTTAAATTATCCACTAACTAAATAACTCATTTCCCAGACAAACCAGGCATGAGGAAGCTTATCCTAATATTAAAATAAAGATGCCAATCTAATTGTTGTAAGCATGGTAAATAATCAAGGAATATGCTTGTACATTACTTCACTTAGCTTTCTCAAATACAATGACCTGCCTATTGCTGCAATCAAAGAATTTCCTTGACACATAGAAACTATTCCAAGAAAATACTGGGGATTTCCTAGGTTGTTTTACGACTATAGCCTCTAATACTACACTGAAGAATATTCTAAAAAGTCCCTAAATATTTAAAGAAGTTTGTCATACACAATTAAAGACAGAATTCATAAAGTGGTCTAGACTAGAGCATTGTTTCTCGGGCTGTTTTCATAACTCAAAATCTGGGCCACAAACAATTTCATCTTCCTGAGAATTCACAAACCATTCTGAAGTACGTCTAGCCCAAGGGTCTTCAACCTTGGCAACTTTAAGCTGGGCGGACTCCAACTCCCAGAATTCCTCAGCCAGCTGGCTGGGGAATTCTGGGAGTTAGAGTCCGCCAGGCTTAAAGTTGCCAACGTTGGAGACCCCTGGTCTAACCCATATCTCCCGAATGAAATCAATGTATCATGGGAACAATGATATCAAAATATTGAAAATCCATGCAACTTCAAAGAAAGAGAAATATGGAGAGGGGGAGGGGAGGCAAACAGCATTCAATCCTATACTTCTGATGTATGTATGTATGTATGTATGTATGTATGTATGTATGTATGTATGTATGTATTCATTCATTCATTCATTCATTCATTCATTCGATTTGTATGCCGCTTATCTCATATAGAGATTTTCTTCCACTGTACATAGCATTGATGAAATTAACTATTTCTGGGTCAGAACAAATCATTTTCTGAGCAAATTCTGAAAGGAAACTTCAAAAGCAGAAACTAGCTTTTTGGAATTGTGGCAAGTGAATACAGCTTATTTTACAGGTAAATACATGGGAGATTTTTTTTTTTCTTCTGCAAATCCAGGTAACACCCTGACATAAGCTATTTTGCATTGTTTAACTCTGTACTGTGCCCAAAAATGGAAAAATAATTTCACAAGAAATAAGAATATTAGCAGTACATGTCCATCCTTGTTTTTTAGAGCAGCCTACTAAAAAAAGGGGAAATGAAAATGAAAGCTTGACTTTAGAAAATGGCTAGAATTTTAAATACTAATCAGCTTTAAAAACTTTTTTGATTCTATTCTCCACTGTCGCACCAATTAGATTTTTTGGGGGGAGGGAGGAAAATAAAATGTATTTTAAACCCTACAATGAAAGTAGAAATCAATCAATCAATCAATCAACCAACCTACGAAAATAAAGTATCAATTATGGAAAGTATTTGAGAAAACAGGGACATTTTCAATAGTTTTGTTTGACTCAGGATTGCTTTATCTCTTCATTTGCTTTCCGGGACAAGCATACATACTTGCAATTTTATTCATAATTCAGCAACTAAACATTAAACACTTTCTTTGCCTGCATTGTTATGTTGTCAGTTGATAATTCACAGAACGTGTTTATCTAGTCCCGCAAATGGTTGGATTTCAAGACTCCCCACCCTCAATCTCTTCCATTATTTCTTTTTAAATGGTCTTATTTTGTGATGCATTCAGATCCTAAAGAAGACTGTGTACTGCAAAACTGTTACCTAAGCTGATATTCTGAACTACTTTTCAGATTATCACATGTTATCCTCTGAATTACTGTTAGATACCTAATCAGTATTTTTCTGCCTGAATACCGCAAGGAAGACAGTTATGGATTGGGCATTTGCAGAAACTAGATGGGCATGAAATAGGTCTCAGTTCTGGCAGAACAATGTTTAGTTAGAATTCGTGTAGGAATTAGCAATGTGGGGACTACATACTATCACTCTCTTTCTCTTCCTCTTCCCCCCCACCATATATATTCAAAATCCTAAAGAATCACAAATCTTACAAGATTTCAGAAACGAATCTCAAAACCTCTGAGATTTGATAATCATTGCAATTTACAAGTACTCATGATTTGGGGAGGGAGTTATGCCATTTTACATTGTGAATAAGAGCTGCAAGCAGGATTAATTCTCAGCAACTGAACAGTTGTTTCAGCATCTTTCAATAATGTATCAAGGCTTTTGACATTCTTCAGTTCAATCATGCTATGCCATGTAATTATAAAGCTGGTAATTCAAGTTTTAAAAAGTCCAAGGTTCTTTCGGATTCTGCAATTTAAGGTTCCCCCTTCTGGAAAAAAATTATGAGAGCAGAAGAGAAATTTCATGATGTACTGACATCTTTAAATATAATTATTACAGCCATTTACAGTGCATTCAGAAAGTATTCAGACCCCCTTCACTTTTGTTATGCTGCAGCCTGCTTCTATAGTTGGTGTAGAAACATGTCAGCCACAGATCAAGAGAAATGGGAAGCACCAGAGCTAAATTTCACATGTGGTTGCAAATACCGTGTTTCTCACAAAATAAGGCCAGGCCTTATTTTTTTTGACCACCGAAAAGATGGCTAGGCCGTCTTTTTGGGGGTGACTTAATTCCCCCCCCTTGCATCCTCAGGCGGGCAGGCGGTGAAGGCTTGGATGTTGACTTCGGCGTTGGTGGGGCACTTCCTATCGGGAGACCTTCCGCCACCATTGCTTTCCCTTCTCCCCGTGCTGCCACGGCGTTTGGAGCAACGCCGCAGCATTCAGCGCAGCCACGCGCAGCCAGCCAGGGCTCCTCCCTGCAACTGGAGCCCGGCGGAGACACTCGGCTTCAGGCACTCCTGTAGCCGCCCTCCCTTCGCCTTTGAAGGCAAAACCCATTCTTTTAAAAACAACACCCTACTACTGGTACGACAAAGCCTCCCCTGCCTGAGAGGGCAGCCCAACCCCACGTGGGGAGGTGAATCTCTCGGGGCCGCCGCACAGGATCGGCCCACCCTGGGAGAGGCCTGGCGCCGGGCAGAGCATGAAGAGCTTCACCTAGGGCGCCCAGTGCAACTGACAGGCGGGCCCTCCTGCCCGGCGGCGGAGCTCTCACCAAGGCAGTGAGCACCTCCTCGCCAGGCCCTCCGCTCATCCCGCCAGGGCCGTGCCAGAGCTGGGCAGAGCCGGGAAAGCGAGCCGCGGGTACGCGCCTGCCTGCCAAGCGAAAGAGCCGGGCCGACCCGAGCTTGGCTTCCTTCCCAAGTCCCTCCAGCCTGAACCCGAAGAGGCTACCAGGAGAGGCCGCCCAAGGCAGTGATAACGCCCACCCTTCCTGGACAGGGAGACGAGGTGACGGCCTGCGCCACGTCCTCCTCCGAGCTGAGCCCTGCTGAGTGAGCGCCTCTGCCTGAACCGCTGCAGTGTTTGGAGCTGCCGGCGCGTTTGGAGATGTGTGGGGACGGAGACGGGCTGGGTGAGGGGTGGAAAGGACGGGCGGCTTCGGGCTCTCTCCGCCGGACCCCCCAGCCAGGGAAGCAGCGCTGCCGTTGCCTCGCCTGTCCGCAGATGGGTGGGCGCTATCACTGCCTCGGGTGGCCTCTCCCGGTGGCCCCTTCAGTGCAGGACCACCACATGTGAAAGAATGTTCTGTGTTTCTTTTTACATTTCCAGCAATTCGGATTCATGTTAGGAGACATTTTCGCTATTCTCGAGGGCGAGAAAATTTTGATATGTTTCTTTTGATAATGATGATGACAACAATGGTGATGTCATTGATGATTTTATTAACTTTTTTAATGGCTGCTCACTCTAACCAACTCTGGGCAGCTTACAAAATCCAAATTGAGGTTATATAATCAAATTATAGCAAATGAATTTTCTCCTAGTTTGAAAATTATTAATTCTAGTTTTCTCAAGTTGTTTATAACATGGCAATAGACTATATATCCACTGCCTAAAAAGACATGTCTATTCTAGATCTTTGATAAATCAGAAAGCTATTTATACAGTTATTTTCCATTCCATTAGATGCTGAGCCATTATTGTGTATCATGAATCATTTCCTCCTTTTTGTTTTGTGGTACTCATATTTATGCATATCAGAAAGATGTGGCTGTATTGTAAATACTGTCACTGTCCTATTCATTTCCCTTGACTTCCCCTTGATTCTTAGAATAACACTCGGACTAACAAAAATGTGTTGGTGCATTGATAAAACTTAACAACAGAGTAGTGCACCCAAGTGGAAAATCCTCATGTCTCAGGTCACAAAAATATTTTCAACAAAAAAGCACCGTTATTACAAAAGAAAATTGTTTTGAAATAAGTTATTCGTAAATATTCCAATATATAAGAATCTTAATTATCATGCTATAGATATGTGTACACACTCATCCACAAACTCATCCACACATACATGCATCTTTTTACAACTACTGGATCTTCCTATATCTTTGTGAATTGGGGTTGAGACACTACTATTTATAGCAATAATTTAACAATGCATGTTTAGATGATTTTTGCAGCCTGATTGATATTTGAGCTACCAGAGATCCTCATTTTTTCCCAATTACCTGAAGGTACTGATGTTACTAGCCACAGTGGCGCAGTGATTAGAATGCAGTACTACAGGCTAATTCTGCTGCCTGCCTGCAATTTGTCAGATTGAATTTCACCAGGCTCAAGGTTGACTCAACCTTCCATCCTTTTAAGGTGGGTAAAATGAGGACCCAGGTTGTTGGGGGGCAAGATGCTGACTCTGTAAACTACTTAGAGAGGGCGGTAAAGCACTGTGAAGCGGTATATATGTCTACTATTGCTACTAGGGGGTGGCTGGTAATATTTAACTATTCTTCTCCATAACATACACTATGCATGAGGGTGTAGAGGATACCAGTGATGAGCTAATAAAGGCCAAGAAAGTAACACTGAATCCTAACAATTCTAACAAAATGGAAACATTGTGCATGGATGGGTGCTGGCAAAGAGAACTGGGACAATTTCTGGATGGAGACAGTTTTAGTTTAGTTTAGTTTATTGTCATTGCACCTCGTACAATGAAATTAAATACCATCTTCAGTGTATATTATGACTATGAAAATAAACACAAACACACATCCTTCACATTCTATACATTGAATTGAAAACACTTGATATTGCATTAATACTGCACTATACAGTAGAATTCAATAGAGTTACTGCTTAATTATTATTGTTCAAGCTCTGGTAACTTTATGCTCAGATTGCTATAATGTACTCTGTGTATGGCTGTACTTGTGTTTGATTTGGGTACATAGTGACCACGTTGCAGAATGGGGCAAGAGGCTGTCTCTATGGTACATATCTGTTGGAAACAGCTGCCCTGGTACACTTCAAATATTTTGCTTATGACATACAGTACATAGCCCCAAACATCTTAGAACCACTAAGGGGAGGATGCCTTTGTCATTCCAAAGCCAATTTTATGATTGCAATTGCTGGGAGGTAAGTTAGGGAATGTGACTAGAATTGCAGAATATCATCTTGCAGACATTTTTTTTCTATAGTTCCCTAAACTGGAGCAACAGTTAAGGAGCATTAAAGAGATGAAGTGTATTCCAGCAGGTATTATTACATAGCTGCTTCAAATGTTTCATTTAACCCCTTTCGGATTATTCAAGTAGCATTTATGCTTTTACTTATTTGCTTATATTAACTATTTACTATATAAGTATATTTATTTACCAACTTATAGGAATGAAGGCTGAAGTAGAACCCCTTACAGAAAATTCTGCTGAGCTTATAGCAGTCAGGTCAGTTAGAGCTAGGGGAGAGAGGTGTCATATAAAACCTTTTCAGCCAGCACTTTTATCTTTGAAACTCTGCCCCTAAAGGACAGCACTGTCAGGCTATGAATTAACCAGGAGTAATAATGTTTCTTCAGAGAAGTACTACAGCAGCAATTTCTCCAAAAGGCACTGAGCAATTTCAGTTTTTCATCTATCTCTACTCTGGGAAAGCAGAATAAGGCGGCTAAAAATAATTTTGCTTTGGAAAGGGCGTTGGTACTTACCTGACATGCCCGTTCTCTTTGAGCTGTGAAGAGCATCCAGTAGTGGGAGGTGCTTCAGTCTCTGCATGTCTAGGCTGGGCTTAATTTGTGGAACACTCCTCCTCCTCCATGGGATTCCTCCCCAGCATTCCCCAGTTTTGGCGAAGATGAGAGAAATAAACACCCTCATCCTCAATGCCCTAACAATTTGTTGGCTGAAACAGAACCCCACCAGACGGAAAAAGGGTGGGGCTGTATGCTATTCACAGCTCAAAGAGAACGGGCGTGTCAGGTAAGTACCAACGCCCTTTCTCCCATGAGCTGTTCAGAGCATCCAGTAGTGGGACATACCAAAGCTTGGCCTGTCCTACGGGAGGGACTCTGTCTGGCTTGGAATCCCCTCCTGATCCCTGTGGACCTGTTGCAGAACTCTTCTGCCAAAGGAGGCCTCTGCGGATGCAAACACATCTATATTATAATGCCTAATGAAGGGCGATGGAGAGGCCCAGGTTGCGGCTTGAAAAATTTCAGTTATTGGTGCCTGTCTGGCCCACGCTACTGATGTTGCGGTGCTCCTTGTTGAATGAGCTGTTATGCCCCTGGGCACCTGAAGTGATTGAGTCTGATACGTTTTCGCTATTGCAGCCCGTAGCCAACGGCCTATTGTAGAATATGAGACCTTGCATCCCTGAATGTTGGGCTGAAACGACACAAATAAGGCTTCCATTTTTCTGAAAGTCACTGTGTGGTGAATATATATTCGCAATGCTCGCCTCACATCAAGCCGATGCCATTGTAGTTCCAACCCTTGGGATGGTCTGGGACAAAAATTACGAAGTATCAGCTCTTGTGCCCTGTGAAAAGCCGAATTAATTTTGGGTATAAACATAGGACGAAGGACCACCCGGTCAGAATGGAAGACACAAAGATCTTGTCTGATCGACAAAGCTGCAAGTTCCGAAATACGATGAGCGGAAGTGATCGCTATGAGGAAAACTACTTTATACGTCAGAAATTGGAGACTTGATGATTTCAAGGGTTCGAAAGGGCACTTAGTGAGTGCAAGAAGGACCTTGTTAAGGTCCCAGGTAGGATAACGGTGAACCGCTGGCAGGTGTAAATTTGTGGCTCTTTGAAGGAAACTTTGTATGCGTGGGTGATGGGAAAGAGACAGTAGACCTTCACAAGTGATAACTGATGCCAAGGCCACCACCTGTCTTTTCAATGTATTAGGTGATAATCCTTTGTCAAGCCCCTCTTATAAGAACTCTAGGATTTGAGCCACAGATGGAGAGATGGGATCAATTTGAGACTTGGTACACCATTTGCAGAAACTGGACCATGTGGCATTGTACATGTGAGTTTTTGAGGGGCGTCTGGCGGCTTGGATGGTGGCAATAACTCTGTTGGAAAACTTTTCGCTCTTCAGATGACTCCGCTCAACCTCCAGACAGTCAGGTGCAACCATTTGAGGATCCAGATGTTGAAGGGGTCCCTGGGCTAGCAAGACCCTGTCCGGCGGAATTTTCCATGGTGTCGATACGGATTGACTGCGGAGGTCTGCAAACCATGGCCGTCTGGGCCAGTAAGGCGCTACTAGAAGCAGCTCCGCCCTCTCGTCTAGCAGCTTCTGGATGACCTTGGGAAGCAGTGGAAGTGGCGGGAATACGTACAGAAGTCCCGGGGCCAACGGCAGCAGAGCGCATTGAAGTTCTCCACTCCCTGTGAGGGGTACCTGGAAAAAATCTCGGGAGCTGAGCGTTGAGGGGGGAAGCAAACAGGTCTACCACCGGCTGTCCAAATGTCCTGACCGCCTCTTGAAACAGGGTCAGATGGAGGCGCCACTCCAATTGATCGATCGTGGCCCTGCTTAGCCAGTCTGCCTGTGTATTTGACAGTTCCGAAATATGCTCTGATGGAAAGTAGGTTGCTCTCCGCCCAACGACACAAGCACTCCATGTCCCACATGAGGTATTTCGACTGTGTGCCCCCCGTTTGTTTATGTGAGCTTTTGCTGTTACATTGTCGGTCAATATTAATATGTGTTGATTGCGTACCTGTGGAAGGAAGCTGTGGAGAGCCAGGTGTACTGCTCGAAGCTCCAGCCAGTTTATGCTGCACGACTGTTCTATGGAGGACCAGCAGCCTTGGGCTGTGAGTAATTGAAAGTGAGCTCCCCATCCAAACAGGCTGGCATTGGTGGTGATGGTAAGTCTGTGGGGCTCTTTGAAGAGACAACCTGTTTATGACTGGTCTGGTCCACCAGTGGAGAGATATGAGGACCTTTGATGGAACCTTGACCTTGTATTTGGAATTGCTTCGGCCAGATCACTGGTACGGGAGCAGGAACCACTGGAGGGGTCTAGTGTGGAGGCGGGCCCAAGGAATAATAGATATACATGAGATCAACTTGCCTAACAATTTTGATAGGTCAGCTAGGGGCACCCTTTTTTGAACTCTAATCTCCTTAACTAATTGATGGATGCTGTTTTGTCTATCTGGTGACAGGAAAACTTTGCCTTCCGCCGTATCTATGATTGCCCCCAGATGGATTAATCGAGTTGATGGTGTTAATTGAATCTTTTTCCAATTGATTGAGAACCCGTGTAGTTGTAGGGATTGTAATGTGGTCTGAGTATCTCTGAGTGCTTGATGAACAGAAGATGACAAAATTAATATATCATCAAGGTAATACTGGAGTCGTACAGGTACAGCTCGGAGATGAGCAGCAAGAGCTGCGAGAACCTTTGTGAAGGTCCTGGGGGCAGATGCTAGTCCGAAACGAAGAGCCACATATTCGAAATGGTGGTTATTATAACAGAATCGTAGAAATTTACAGTGGGAAGGCCGAATAGGAATATGTAAGTATGCCTCCGTCAGATCTATGGACGTAAGGATGTCACCTTTTCTGATGCTGAGTAAGATGGATTGCAGGGTGTGCATTTTAAACTTGCGATATACTAAGAATCGGTTAAGATGTTTCAAATCTAAAATTGCTCTCTACCCCCCTGAACTTTTGGGAACAACAAAAAGATGTGAATAGAAACCTCGCCCTTGTTGTTCGGTAGCTACTGGTTGGATGGCTTGTATGCCCAGTAGGTGTTGGATAGCTGTTTCCATAAGATTTCATTTAACCAGATCTCTGGAAAGAGGGCAGGACATAAAGAAGTTTGGGGGGAGTGGATTGAAACTCTAGCGCAAGGCTGAATCTGATCGCATCTCTGACCCAGGAATCAGATGCTGAGGAGTCCCATTGGTCCGCGAATAATTTAAGGCGGCCGCCAACGGGAGTCGGTCCACGGAGTTATCTTGGACACCAGAAAGGTCTATTTCCTGCTCCTCGAAAGGATCTCTTGGACTGGCCACCCCTTCGGTTCCTATCCCCAAAGTCGGACCTCTCTGGCTGCTGCCCTGGTCGGAAAGATGGGGGTCTCTGGTATCTGGTTGAGAATGGTCCCTGATAAGAGGGCTGAAAGGATCCCTTCCGAAAGGACTGAGGGTTTCTAGGATCTGACTTCCGAAAAAGGGAAGGTAGAATTTTCTTTTTGTTTCGAGTTTCAATAAGCAGCAGATTGAGGGAAGGGCCAAACAGTCTGTCTCCCACAAGAGGAGATGAAGCCAGCTTGCATTTGTTCTTAATATCTGCTTGCCAATGTTTTAACCATAGTAAGCATCGTGCTGTGACATGTGAAGCAATGGTTCTGGCTGAAAACTTAACTGCGTGAAAGGTTGCGTCAGGTGAGAATTCAGCAGCTGCTACAAGTTTTGCAATGTCTTGGTGTGCTCTAATGTTGGAATTGGGGACATGCTCCTGTAAGAGCCGAAGCCATCTGAGAGAAGAACGGGTAAAGAAGGAAGCGGCCGTGGCTGCTCTAATGGCCCAAGCATCAGACTGATGGGCCCTACGTAGGGACAGCTCAGCCCGTTTTTCCTCCGGCTTTAATGCCTCCAGTGCTTCACTGGGAATGGAGGATGAGGATGATAATCCCACTATAGGTTCGTCTACCTCAGGAGTATTCAACAATTTTAAGTAATCAGGGGCCAAATTAAAGTATTTCCTGTCATAACCCGTGGGGGCAGGGTACACTGCTGCAGAAGCCCATCGTTTCTGTACCAGGTCTGCAAACATGTGAGGAACTGAATTAAAACAGCCTCGACTACCGGTTGGCTGAAAATTAGATTTTCTGGTCCCTCTTCTGAAGGAGTTGGAGTGGTAGAAGGGGCCGGTTTGTCCAGGCGCGCAGTGTTTTTGGTCTTAAGCAATAGTGATTTGGATAGTTGTGGGTGGAATAAGCCTGTAAATTCAGGTTGGTTGGGAACAAGGCTCTCATCCTCAGACATCCCCCTTTCTAAGGGATCTGCTTCTGAAAGGGCCGGGTCACTGTCATGTATTGATCCTGATTCAATCTGTTCCATCGGATCAGTATGTTCTACCTCTTCCGCCTCCTCTTCCTGCTCCTCCTCCTATGGCCCTTGGAGGAGTATATCCCCTTGAAACTGTACCTGGGTATAGTGTTACTCCAACCTGGCCAATAATCGAACTGATTGTGAATTATATTCAGCGGGTGCTGACTGATCCCTGGTCAGAACCGCATGTTGTAGGCCTGCTGTGATTCCCTGACGGATAGCCATCTCCATCCAGGCCTTCATCCTCTCTGGCACTTCGTCTGGAAGAGTTTGGTCCTGTCGAAGACTGGCAGCAGTTGGTGTGAACGTCGCTTCAGGTGTCCTTCATATGGTTGGTGATCCAGCTGACTGGGTGCATTGACTCTGTGGAGCCATGCTGTGCCTGGATGAGAGGGAGAGATCTAGGGGAGGAAGAGAGCACTGGACTGGGGGCAAAGAAGCTTGAGAGGTCCTGTGTGCCTCCTGTGTGCACTTATCTATTTGTCTTTCCAATGCTTTGTGGCCCTGTTGGCGTCTTTTTCTGAGGCCTTAGAATTCCCTTTTCTCTGTTTAGATTTGTGCTGAGATTTAGACTTGACCCTTGAGGTTGAGGTCTGGGAACCACTACCACTTGCCATTTCAATTAGAGATTTTACAGTATGCTTGTTATTTAGTACTATACTGTATAGGCGGTTGGCACTCCCAGGGGCCTGACCAAGGATGGACAGGGTGCCCTGAAATTGAAATCCCCCCCTTTTTTAAAGATATAAATATGTATATATATGTTTCTAATATGAGTCATATCTCAATAATAATAAATTTATTATTATATTATTGTTGTTGTTGTTGTTGTTGTTGTTGTTGTATATACGTATGTAAATATATATCAATATAACAGCTAATTTATTGGATATCCCAATCAGCCAAATTGAGAATGCCCAACAGGCCTTCAACAGCTTCCCTGCACAGGCAGACACTGGCCTAGGTGCTCACTGTTGTGCCGCTGGTTAGGGAGAACTGTGAGGGTTAAGCCAACAACAAGAACAACAGATGGCCTTGAATATGGTTTAAAACGAGGTTGCAATAATTCCTTGGGGTTTTTGAATAAAGACCCTCTGATCGGGAATAAGAAACTACCTCACACAGTCTACAGAATATTCGCACTCAGTGCAGCCACACAGTCCATCTACAACAAAATGGTGACTGGCCATTATTTTTGGCTCGCGCGCCAGCAGCAATCTCCTGCTGTGAGAAGGGATTAGCTCCAGACAGCTTTCCCTTAGTACTAAATGGCTGGGAGGGGTGAAAATAACCAGGCATTTAAGCCCTTCACCCCAAGGTGGCGTTCTGGGGGGAAAAGAGCGATACAACTCGGTTGCGAGTGAGAGAAACAAAACCATGGCATTTGTTTGTTAAAACGGTGCAGCTATCGCTATGGCAAGGGCAAGGTTAGCAGTAGGGGGGTACGGAATGAAGCCGAAGCCTCCCTCCACTTCAGGGCGCGAAAAGCACTTCCTGATGCAGTGATCACCGACGGCCAGATGGAAAAGGGAGCATGGGCAGATCATTAAGCAATTTGTTGAGAGAACCTGAAAGACGAATTGACTGCCTCCAAACCCGAAAAGAGAAATTCTCCTGTTTCGGCCAAGGAGTGACGAAAAAGCACTGCCTATCCCTTACAAGGCTGAACCAAAACTGGGGAACGCTGGGGAGGAGTCCCGTGGAGGAGGAGCGTTCCACAAATTAAGCCCAGCCTAGACATGCAGAGACTGAAGCACCTCCCACTACTGGATGCTCTGAACAGCTCATGGGAGAATAATATGCTGATGCTATAGCTTTTTAGATAGGAAATACGTAATTGGGAGCTGAGGCAGTCAGCTTATCAAATAATCGGCTCCTCTATTTATTTAGAAAATTTTTCTACTGTTCCTTCTTGGTCAGCACTATCAACCGTATTGTCTTTTCGTAACATCTGTAAACTTGCAAGAACTTTGATGATTACAGACCATCTGTCTGCCTCCAATAGAAGTGAACATCTTTGTCCCAGGAAGCTTTATACACCACCAAATCTGCTCATATCACTGGAAGTGTATCCAACAAATTGAATACAAGTTGTCCTTGATTTATGGCCATTCATTCAGCACAAGTACTAGCAACCCAGGCCGAAAGTAACAGCCATTGTGGCACCTCGTGATCAAAATTCTGACACTTGGTAGCCTGCTGGTATTTTCGATGACAAGGTGCTACAACTCTGCACTCACCTATCTTCCCCTTATCTATGCCCTTTCAGCCCCCTGCCATCCTGCACACTGCCACCCCAGCTGAATGCTGCAGGAGAAATGGGGAGGGGGGCAGTGCCTCACTTTACTGAGGAGATACCAAACCTGAAATGGCTTAGATTGGTCCCAGCTAACAACCAGTAAATTTGCTTAATGACAGCAATAGGGCATGCAAGAAGTGCAGTTGCTAACTGATGCAGTCATGTGATGTTTTGCTTTATGGCTGCATTGCTTAGTGACCAAAATTCCAATCTCAATTGTGGTTGTAAGTTGAGGACTACATGTAATATAATGCAAATGCAGCACATGAATTGGTACTACTTTGCAATAATCTTTGGTTTATTTTGGAAGCTGTTTGTAGGTACTTCTTGTGTTATTAACTGGAGAAACTTCCATGGAGGTAAACTCTAGTCAGTGAAGTCAAAATGATTCTCTGCACATCAGAGACTCCCTTGCATTTATTTATTTATTTTTTAAAAACCAATCTGAGGTTGAAATTACCTTCATTTACCTTATATACCGCTTAACAGTGCTTTATGGCCCTCTCTAAGTGGTTTACGGAGTCAGCATTTTGCTCCCAACAATCTGGGTCCTCATTTTATGGACCTCAGAAGCTGTGGGGTTTCTGGTGATCTTAGGAAACTGCTCAATTAATCAGGTCTGCTTCTGATCCAGAATAAATGCTGCAGTGACGATGTCTCAGTACAGTACTTCCTTTGGAAGTATAACTCAGCAATGGAAACTCCATCACAATACACTTCCTGCTTCTGAAATTTCTGCATATCTCCAGAAGCTAAAGCACTCTAGTGCCTTGGCTTCTTCCACACTTCCCTGCTGAATAGAAGAACAGCTTTGCCATTTTCCCAGCAAATTCTAGCTCCCACCCACCCACCCACCAGCTCTTTCATGTTGCAATAAGTTAGTACAATGAGATAAAAAGAGAGGACAGGGCCAGGCTGCCTCCTGTTACTGATATTTTCTCACTAGTGACTAGTTGGAAACATTGGCCATTACTTCAAATGGAAGGCAATTATCTGGGCAATGGCGAGTGACATAAAAATAATCAGAGGGAAGGAAAGGCAGCACCTGAATGGAAAAGATCATGATAATTTCAAAATAAACAAAAGACAGGAAATAAACCTCTGTTCCACCCAATGGAAGAAACTACAAGGCACACCTGTAAACAATAATTGTGGCAATTACTCGCTGAATACTTAATGTGACACTGAACACATATACGCATTTTTAAAAAAGATATGCATATCTTTTTAAAATATGCTCAAATGTAATGACTGTTAAACCAAACTGATACGTACATAGTAGCATATTTCACACCCTGTTTCTTTCCACTAAAAGGCAGTCATCTAAATAAACTTTATCTAATCTGGCTCATACAAAGGCCTTACTAATCATAACATTATATGAGATTAAATTTTGCTGTCTTGAAATGATCATTCACATGAATGATCTCTTTAAAGAATGTCAATTACCCAAGAAAAAGGCTGATAGAGAGAATTACTCAATTGTTTTTTCATAATTCAAATTTTTCTAAAACATTTCTGCTGTTGAAAGGAATGTCTGCTGTGTTAGCAACAATACAATATTTGGGTTTAATCATAGATGGGCACATAAAATGCCATTAAAAATCCCAATGTACAATGATTAATATGTGAGAATGAACATCATGGAGATCTATACATAAGACTTTTTCCCGGTGTGATAGGCCATTATGTGATTTACCTTTTTTTAAAAATTTTTGGTGGAGTCCAGAAACAAGTTTCAGATAATTTAGATAATTTTAATTTATTATGAAATTTGTAAGAAATTCCATTATTTACCCAACTTGCAAATAATTCTAAAAATGCAAATTTAAAATTAATAACCCCCCCCAACTAAGTTAGAATAAATATGCAAAAAAACCAAAACAAAATAGAAAGCAACCTTAGTGTTTGAAATAGAGATTTTACAAAAGGATAGCCTGTATTTTAAATTGGATCTGAAAGGGACTGGAAGCTTTGATTTGATACTAAATCAAAGTGCCAAATTCCAGTAAATAACTGTAGTCCTATTTAGACCAAATGCAGTATCATTATTATAAAATTATTTATAAAGCTGTCCCATACATATTGCATTGTACTAGTTCAATTAGACTATTGTCAGCAACATATGCCAAAGTATTCCATTTGCTTATAGTTTTAAAAATGCATAATAAGAATACACCCTTCACCCCACACCATTTCAGGATTGTTTTAATTATTGTTACAAAAATAACAGTATTTCAGGTTACTTTAAAAGCCAGGCTCCAATATTTCACGATGCCTGCTGGACTATGCAAAAATGAACAAGCCAGCAACTTCTATCTAGCTGAGTGGACGGGGAGACAGAACAAGAGCACCCATGAATAAAATGTTCCTATTATTATGTTGTGATGACATGGGCACATTTGGTAAGAAAAAAGTAACCTTGTTTTTTTTTTTTTTAATCCATCAAATCTACTGGTTGGAGATACAGAGCTTTAAAAGGCCTGAATGGGTTAGGACCTGGCAGCCTGGAAGGTTGCTTTATGACAATCTGTTAACAAGTCCTCCATTGAAAACTATTCAATGTGCTACAAGCAAGGATGGTTGTCTTACAAGTGTGGCGAAATATTTTGATGATGGGTGATCTTAGTTTGTTTTTTCTTAGTTAAGATTTTTTTCCCTGTTAAAATGTTTTCCCTCTTTTCCCAATACAAATTTGTGGCAGAAACACGTTCCTCCTTCTTTTTTTTTTGCTTTTGTTTCAGATGGGATTTTAATGGGCTTCGTAAAGCCAAAACCTCAGTCTAAACCAAGGTCAGAGAGGTATTATTTCCATAAAGAGGTTGTCTTAAAATCTTCGTTCAGCACATGTGAAGTATTCAAGTATAAATGTCACTAAAATAATTTTTTGTCTAAAGTAGGGATGTCAAACTCAATTTCATTGGGGGCCACATCAGGGTTGTATTTGACCTCGGGGGGTGGGGAGGGCGTGGCCAGCTCAACATCTCTTGTTGGGGGGCACCTGTGGTGGCCCGAGTGCTCTGCTAATGAAAATGAACTCCTGAGCTCCATTTTCAACTGTGATGATCTGCAACTCTCTGCCAGCGAAAATGAAACTCCGTTTCTGGCCTCCACAGGCCAGTCGTTCGTTGTTTCTAAGGCGACCCTGTGGGCCAGATCTAAGCACCCCATGGGCCAAATCCAGCCGACAGGCCTTGAGTTTGACACCTCTGGTCTAAAGCATCCTAAGAGAAGGAATGATAGTAGAAATCCCATATTCACAAATAGTGAACATATGGGCATAAATTCCTTGACAAAAAGACTCTAGTATTCTAGTACTCTAAAAGTTCTGGGCAGTACACTATGATACAACTAAACAGAAAATTTTGCAAAAAAAAAAAATTCACAGGACTGATTTAAACAACAATGTACCGCCTGGCCCAACACACAAATCTGATTAATTCTAGTTCGATATCAGAATTCTGATGCCAAACAATTTTGGATGGTGAGTTCTGACTTAACAGCTTTTTAGAAGATTAAGCTTTTCATTGTGTCCCCCCTGCCCATTTTTCCTTTGTTAACCTATCCATTATTATCATTCTGGAGCTGAGTCAAAAATTAACAACCTAAATAAAAAAAACCTATTAAACTAAACCAGCCTAAACATACAGAGAAAAAGAAAAAGGGATCACAAGAAGTATCAGGAATCCAATTTCTTAGAAGGGTTTGGGTTTGTGGTTCTTGAGTGACATTTTTCTCCTAGACTGTTAATAGATAAGGATAATAGGGTTATTGGAAAATAAGAAGGGGATGATGAACGCACCTGGATAATTTATGAGAATCAAGAAGCATATTGAGAAATAAGCATTTCAGAGTTCCAGTTGATCTTTTTGTGATAAGTCAGTAAGGAAGGAAGAAAAAAAGAAAAGGAAATGAAATCAAGCTAAAACATAGAAACAAACACACACCTATATTTTAAGGATATACTTTATACACAAATAACTGTAAGTACATTGTTGGACACCCTTGTGTTTAAAAAAGAACCATTTTTAAAAAATCCTTCCTTCTTCTGCTTTGTTTCCCCTCCAAAATTGTAGTCAGGACTGACAGTTTGAATTAGAAATGTACAAAAAAAGCATGTGATATCACTATCAGATATCTGATAGTGCTTTCTGGGGCTTTCAGCCCAGGGGCGAGCATGGTAGCCATAGCAACTACAAAAATTGGCCATGGAGAGAAAGAACACCTTGAGTTCCTCGAATCCTGCCCTGGCCTGCAATGGTCTATAAAGTTATTGGTGATTGCTTTTCTCATCTAGAGGTGGAAAAAGAAAGGAATCTGCCAATCCCTGCTCTGAAATGTCCCACATTAAAAATGGTAAGACCAAGAATCCCACCTGGCCTCAATGAAGCTCATCTGTACTGGCAACACAATTTATGTCAATGTACTTTCCCACCAACAATAGGAGGAAACTACATTAAGCAGTTATCCTGAATGTTTCATTAGCCTCACCTCATATTTTAGAAATCCAGATAATTTGAAAACCCATTTCATAATGTATACATACATGGATATCCATGGGGCAGCAAGGGGACTACATATCATATGTGTAACGATGTATGTCATCATAAAACGATACAACTTAAGGTACTTATACCAGCTGTTGGGACATTAAATACATGAAGGTAAACATTCATATAAGTTTGGTATCATTATGGTTACTGGCTGTTGTGTGTGTGTATACCTGTGTACATGTGTACATGTGTATAGAACAGGGGTCGCCAACCTTTTGGATCTCAGTGACCACCAAATTCATACTTTTAAATCCCGAGAACCAACAATACGGCCTCCCCCAATAGGAAGTCCCAGCATGTTTTATAGGCATGAAATGAAATTAAGCCCCTCCCCCCAAATTAAAGCCTATATTAAAACATGCAAAATGGGGGGAATGGTGGGGGCTTGCCGTTAGGAAGTACTTTTGTTGCACACCCGGATATGGTGCTGCCTGCGTTGACCCCAATACGAAGTGCTCCACCAATGCTGAGGTCAACATCCAAGCCATCGCCGCCTGCCCACCCGAAGATGCAAGGGGGAATTAAGTCACCCCGAAAAGACAACCTAGCAATTTTTCAGGGCTCAAAAAAAAAAAAAAAAGTCCCGGCCTTATTATATGAGAAACACGGTGTATCTATCTATCTATCTATCTATCTATCTATCTATCTATCTATCTATCTATCTATCTATCTATCTATTTATCTATCTATGGTATTCAGCTTTGTTCGGGTATTTTCCCACGTCATTTTATAGTTGTGCTTTTAAAGTTGTAGCAACGTTTCAGCAGAATCTCATCTGCCATCATCAGTCTTCTGTATTGTATTCGTCTGGCATTCTGGCACAGCGTAGGCTAGCACCAAATTTAAAACAGAAACGGCTGTGAAAGTTTGACTCACAGATGAACACAATACAGAAGCCTGATGATGGCAGATGAGATTCTGCTGAAACGTTGCTACAACTTTAAAAGCACAACTATAATGATGTGGGAAAATACCTGAACAAAGCTGAATACCATACATATATACATACATACATACATACATACATACATACACACACACACACACACGATACACACGATACACACACACACACACACACACACACACACTTATTTAATTATAACAAAAATGTAAATGCTTAATGATAACAAAATAAAACGTTCTGGGCTGGAAGCCTCCTCCCACCTGGCACCTTCCAAAGAGACAGAAGAGCGGGCGGGGTGTGTGTGTGTGTCTGAGCTGAGGGGCAACTGCCGCTGGGAGAAGCAGGGGCAGAAAGGGGCTTTGCTCTCCTTGGGGGCAGTGCCCCTTGGCTGCCACTCCAGGGGCTTCTCAGCAGGCATCTGCCTGCAGAAGGACTGCTGTTCTTGGTGATTAATTGGGGGAGGAGAGAGGGAGAAAGTGGGAGCTCCTTTCAGATCCCAGGTGGAGGATTGAGAGGCTCAGATCTGCAGCCGAGGAAAAGCTGGGGGGGCTCTTGCAGCGTCACCTGGAGACAGGCAAGGAAAGGTGTCCCTGGGGGCACTTCGCTCGCTTTAGAACTTTGCTGCCAAACCCAGCCACAGTCAGTGATTATTTGGGGATGGGAGGGGGAGAGAGAAAGCATCTTTTGCATTACCAGGGGAGGAAAGGAGACGAAACAAAGCTCCCTCTTTCACTGAGACCTACAAAATGCCAATCTACTTTGTTCCAGGAGTTCTTCGAAATCATCAAATGCTCCACGTGTAGTTCTCGTGCTTCCCGGCTCAGGTCCCTGAGATGCACGCTCCCACACACGGCGACGGTGGCAACAACAGTCCCCTCCCCCAGTGCCTGCTGTCAGCTCTCCCCATTAGTTTTCTAGCTTTGAATTGCTCCCGGCTCTCTCTCTCTTTCCTCCCCCCCCCCACCCACATGCAGAGAGGAAAAGAAAGAGAGACAGAGCCGTGCACAGATCTCCCCTTTTCCAGCCCTTGCTGCCTCTCCCAACATCGAAGCCTCGGAAACGCAGGCAAATCTGCCACAGTGGTAGCGCCCTGAGTTGCTTGCTTCTCTACTACTGCCTCCTCCTTCAGCACTACTTCCTTCTCTGGGTAGGGCAATTCTTAACTAACCGAGCGTGCTAAGGCAACTCAGGACGCTACCGCTGCAGTGGCCTTGCCTTCGTTTCCAAGGCTTCGATGTTGGGAGAGGCAGCAAGGGCTGGAAAAGGGGACAGCTGTGCATGGCTCCATCTCCCTTTCCTTTCCTGCCTGAACGTGGGTGGAGGAAAGAGAGAGAGCTGGGAGCAATTCAAAGCTAGAGAACTAATGGGGAAGAGCTAACAGCGGGCGCTGGGGGAGGGGACTGCTGTTGCTGCCACCAACGGGTGTCGGGGCTGGTTGGCGCATGCATCTCAGGGGCCTGACTCCGGGGTCCCTTGGAGAGCCGGGAGGCGCAAGAACTGCGTGGCCCAGATTAATTGCTTTTGGGGGCCATTTCTTTTGCGGCCCACCAAAATTTTTCCATGGCCCACCAGTTGGCAACCGCTGGTATAGAACATTGTTTATATATTCTAAAAACTATGGTTTATTTTGATACTGGTTTGTTGAACAAGCCAGTCAAACCAAACATTCATGAACTTTTTTACAAATTTCTAGTTTGTTTTCCACTTTTAAAAATTCACAATTTGCAATCTATAAAGCAACAACATAGCTTAATTTCAAGTATGATTTATTGTCCTCGAGCAGATTATGTGTTTTTAAAAAAATAAACATTGTCATTCCACAAGTGTCATTTACACCTCTAGGAACAAATAAAACATGTTAAGGCTTAGTGCAAACTACAAATCCATTTAGAGTAAATAAAACACAGTATTTTCTTTTGGACCAGTTACAGGTCCATAATTATTTAAACTTTATGAACTTATAATATACATCTGATTGGATGACAGCTTACTTTGAGAATGTCTGGAATATTAAGTAAAATATAATTGCTTAATTTCAAATCCAGAACAAAAGTGTAAAATAATTTATTGTATCTACCTAACTGGCTACTTCATCGATTATCAGTCTGAAAGCCAGTGTAGCAGTTGTGAAACAGGAGAAGTTAGAAAAGTGGCAAAAGGATAGTCTTACTCCTTTTCAAAGTAACAAAGAAGCCTCAATGACAAGCAATCCCATTAGGGCAGTAAATGTAATACCTTCATAACCACCAATCTTCATGCTAATTTCTCTGAAGTATCTCTTTAGACTCAGTTTTCAAAGATTTCAATTACAGTCAAAAGGAAACATGTTTGGTCACTGGAAATCTAATGCCTCATCACCAAATTACCTTGCCGTTCAGTTTCTTTATTGAGTTTTATTGAGCATTGCACATACGGGTAATAAAAAGTATGTATGGTAGAAACTACAAAGCATGCTTATTATCGTATCAATATTAATGAAAAGTTGGATTAACCATCAACTTGAATAAAGCCTGTTTACAGAATTTAGATATACAAGTGGTCATCAACTTACAACTATTCGTTGCAAGTGAAAAACTTAAAAAAATGACTCATGACTATTTTTCACAGTGACGACTGTTGGAGCATCCCCACAATCATACAATCAAAATTCATGTGCTTGACAACTGGTTTATGATGGTTGAAAGTTTCCCAGGGTCATGTGAGCACCTTTTGTGACCTCTGACAAGCAAAGTCAATGGGGAAGTCCGATTCACTTAACAACCATGTTACTAACTGAACAGCTGCAGTGATTCACTTAACAACTATGGCAGAAAGGTCATAAAATAGGTGAAACTCACTTAATAAACGTGCCACACAGCAACATAAATTTTGGGCTCAAGTGTGGCTGTAAATCAAGGATTACCTGTATTTGTTTATCTTTTACAATATTGTAATTTTTCGTGTTTTTTATTTAGCTCACAAACATAAAGTTTACAAAAGATTTGAACGTTGCATACTTTTTTGAAATGATGCAGACCCACAGCTTCCATATTGTCATGATAAATTACTGAGAATTAACATAAATAATTTTTAAATATGAAGATCAACTGTAGTACAATTTTACTGACTTTATTTAAGGTTTTGGGTTATAACCTTCCACTGAGGTTTTTTTTTTTTTTTTTGCTAAGTGGAAAGATAAAGAGAATGAAGAACATATATTTCAGGGTCAGTGTATTCCACTGGACAGGAGAGTTCTTTGTGAACTATTAAGTAACTCCAGATTGTGAGCTCATCTTGAGTTAGGACTTTTTGTCATAGATTTATCTTTAAAAAGAAAAATAATTAGGCCAATGTTAAACGATAAAAACCCTACCATTACCTAGCTATCTTAGAAATGATGCAGAATTAACCCTTGTTAATACTAAAGACAAAACTTGACCTGAAGTCATCTGTACCTTAATATTCACCTCATGTTCCTAATTTGCTTTCCCACCATTCTTCCTCTATGGATTTTTACATAATATAGCAAGGATCACATGATTCTTCTTCTCCTCTTTCTTCTTGTTTTCTGACTTTTTTCAGAACAACCAAAGGTTGATGCATTGATTGTGAAGAAATTCGCCAACTAGCTTGTTGCCTGAGCCTGATATTGTGGGCTAAGAGAGAGTAACTTGCCCAAAGTCACCTAGCCAGCTTTGATGCCCAAGATGAAACTGGTTCTTAACCTGGTGCCTTAACCACTACACCAAACTAGATCTTGTAAGGGTTATAATAAATACTATGTTGTATCTCCTATTCCATTTTTTAAAAACTTATATAACATTCTATGACAATACAATTGCCAAAATCTAAAACTAGAATATGTTTTAAAATTATTGATTTTATTTAGGTCAATTCAAAATTTACAGTAAAGTGCTCAGCACCAATTCCTTATTCTTTTCTATTTTGACTACCATTGGCATGACATGCTGTACTTAAAACGACAGCCTGCACAATAAAATATTTGTGCCAAATGCATCCATGACAACACATACAGAAGGTTTGTAAATGTACAGGTGTATGATTCAAGGAAATTATTGAGTTAACCTCACAAGAACCTTATTTGCAATTCTCACCCGTGACTCCCAGATTATGCTGTTTTGACAAGAGAATTATTGTTTATCTTGAAGGAATTCCATTTCCTGTTGTAAAGATATATTATATGAGGCTACCTTATATTTAGTGTTAGGTTTAAGGTTATACAAAATTAAACTTAACACCCAAGTTTGGCACTATATAATTATGCTAGAAATGACTTCCTATTTAGGACATCTTACCTTAGAGAAAAGTTTTTTCATGAATACTGTATGGACAATTCCTTAAGTATTCTGCAACCAAAAAACCTTCTTATGCAACCTGGTGCATCAGTATTTATCGGGAAGAGTTTAGTTGCTCGATCATAAGCAAATAACATTATAACAACTTTAAACTTGAAAATATTATACTTCGGACCAGTTTCACTTAAAGATAACACTGAAAAGTATGAGCAAGTGAAAAGAATTTTCCAATTCCAAGGGATTTTTCAATCCCTGCAGAAATTTGGAAATTCTCTTCCATTCTTAGCTAGCTTGATAGCAGCCTATCTTTCTATTATTTTTATATTTACATTTTTTAAAACTTTGGATGAAAAGTACCAGCACCTTATTTAGACATTCTAAAACAGTCTGAAGTGAGAATACTTATCTTAATACTAAGTTTATCTTCTATGGTATGCAAACTTGTTTTATTATACATGAAAAACACTCAGCAGTCCAATCCTTTATCAGTCTGTTTCTAATCTTTACCTTGGCTCTTCTTAAATCAACATGCTAACTAGTATTCTGTAGCCTGGACTTTTATACTTAAAAATTACTGAGTGTGCCAGATAAAGGTGTTAAAAAAATGGAGAACGCAACATATTTGATGCACTTTTAGGCTTTTAAGAGGCCATCAAGACCTGGTTTTTTTAGCCATGTCCTTGGGTTAAAATGAGGATGTCTGGAATTGGTGGTAGGTTATCCCAAGATGACTAAGGCACCAGGCTTTGTTCTGATTTTTTGTTTTAAGATTTTTATAGTTCTGAGTTTTATTATTGTGTTCTTTAAAAGGCCGCCATGCAAATCTTTTAAATAAATACATAAATTTTATGTGTAGCAATATCACTACTTACAACATCATTTCCCAATTTATAATCCTTCTACATAAATTTGTATGAATTCTGCCCTTATTTCTCACTACAATCCTGTTCTGCCTTCACAATCCTCTGAGCAGGCCTTCTTTCTGTTCCTGGTGTCTCCCTTGAGCTTTCATAGACCTAGCTTTATAACTCTAGAATCAGCTCCCTCCTTCCTTTTATTTTAGTGGCCTTTAGAAGAGGTTAAAAATCTGTTTATATGATGAATTAATGTAGAGCCTGGTTATCCCACCCTTCTCTCAATATTATTGTGTATTCCCAAGAGCATAGTTTTAATTATGAATGATATATGCTTGATCATATCACAGGTTGTTTAAAATATGTATGTTCAATCTGACTTATTAAAATTAGCCGACCTGTTTGGCTGTTAAATTATGAATTTTTATTGGATGGAATTCTGTAAATGATTTATTACAGTGGGTTAATTTGTATATCTTGATAAGTGCGCATAACAAATAAACAAAGAAGGTTTTGTACTTGAGAAACAAGGGAGGAATGAGTGCTATGAATTGGAAAATCCATCAAGGCAGAAGCATCAGAGTAGGAGAACACTATTCTAAAGCTAATGCTGGAAGACTTAGGAGGGCAATGGCACCTTCAGCCCTCTAGTTGCAACTGGGTTAGCCAGCCCAGTTACATAGTTTGAATCCTCAATAAGGGAAATCCTCAGCACTTCTAATGAAGCAGCAGAGACTTAGAAGTCTTCTGCAGGAGATGTAGGATTCAATCAATCTCTCAAACAAGAGGTGGGCCAGGTAATTTTTGGGAAACGGTAGGAGGCTTGAGAGCAAAAAGCAGCTACATATCTAGTGACTGGAACTACCTAAGTGTTAATCATTTTGATAGTATTTCCACCACTGAGTTTGAACTTTAAGATCTTCTTCGGTCTTCTGATTTATTCACTGCTAATCTTCTTTACTTCAGTGTGCTTAATGTTGTCACTCTGAAAGATTCTCAGGCATTTGTACTGATCTTTACTTAGACTTCAGGTGTTATTTCCATAGGGCAATTCGATTCTTTCAGTTTTCAATATTTTCCCATTGATGATATGGGTAGCACATTTGCAGTAACTGGGCTGTATACCTGGACAGTACTGGGTAGCAAATCCATTTCAGATGATGCTTTTTTTCATAGTTTCCATATAAAGCAGTTGGGAATAGCCTGGCAGAAGTTTCTGATGTTTGATAGACATGGCCTGACTTGTTCAGTCTTGTTGGCAGAGGAATCAATGAAATGACAACTGTAGTGGTGATAGTGAGTCTCCTTGTAAAATGTTAACCTCTCCTAGTCTGTCACCTCTGACCAACAACTATGCTTTCCATGCCATTGACTTTTGCACAAAGCTTCTGATTATTTCCAGGAACTTGTGTCACATGACAAGGAGTCAAATGCCTTCTTGTAATTAATTATTATGGTTGGTTGCACAGTCAGCCGGATGTTTGGTATTTTGTCCGCCAAAGGACCTGGGACAAATAGATGTTGTTGTCTGATGGTGTCAAAGAAATTGTTGCGGATATAAGCTGTTCCAAGTAAAGCTGTATTATGCTTGGCTGCACAGTCAGTTGTTTAGATTGAATTTGCCATTTTTGTCCACCTATCAAGTTTCGTACTACACAGAGCAAGGTGAAGGAGTCACAACTGTCAGTTCTTTAACTGGTGTTGCTCTCCAAACGCATCAAGTTCTTCCCAGGAACCTAGGATGTCATAATGTATAGGCATAGCATATGTGCTGATCCAAGCAGTGTGGCTTTTTGTAATCGGCTGATGAAAATTTTGTCAATATGCAAAAAGTTTAGATTTTCTAAATGCCATCCAAGATTTTTTGAATATTGTTTCAAATTCAAGATCATAATGCAAGTTAATAAATTTGCAATTTTAAGTAGTATGCTTTCAAGAAACTGAATTTATTCTATATATTGAATGTGCTGAATACATTTACACACTATTATTAAAATATTTATTTTAATGTATGTTGTTTAAATGTTTTTCTCTTATTATTGGGCATCTAGGCCTCATTAAACACAAACTTTTTTTAAAAAAAACCTGTATAGAGCAAAATCTATATTGCTGAGGCTATTGTTCATTTCTGTCAGACATGTGGCAAAGTCTAAACTACCTTTTCCTTTTTATTCTCTTTGTAAAAGTCCCAAGAGAGTAACCCTTCAAAAATGTAAGGAAGTACTTCTTTCTCTATTACATAAGCACCTTCTAAAACAAAGCAAAGAATGTCAGAACTTGTTATTCAGGAATGACATTAATTTTCTTTCACCTGCCACGCTATTTTAGTTGAATTTTTTTAGTAACATTTGATCCTTCTAAATGAAAACTAATGAAAATAGAAAAACAGAATACTTTAAACAATGCTAGCAGAAGAGTAGACAGATTCTTATTGATAAGTATATTAGAAAATCAAAATGCCCTAAGCAAATTAATACAGCATATATCATGACCACGGTTGCTTCAAGTGAGATGGACAGTGAATAAATTTAAAAAATAAATATATTTCTACTTGGGAAATCATTGTTCAGCATCATTTTGGAAACATAGCCAGTGGAAAGATACACTATTGTCTATCTATATGATGCTTTATAATGCTAATTTAAAGTTAGAGCCAATATTTTAAAATAATTATCAATGAAGCTTCTCAATAATACAGAATTGTAAGGATCACACACTGATGAGTTTTATAAAGCCACCTGTTTGATATGTAAAGAAAAGTCCAGAATCTTTGGAAAAAATATATTCATAGAGTTTTCTCACCACTATTAACAGCCAAACATTTCCTCTCATTTGAAAAAAATATCTTTCCCTTTCACACATTAGCAGCTACTTAGGTATCTTAGAAGGAAATTAATGTAAAAATAAACATTTCTAAAAGCCACAAACCCTGCAAGCTAAGTATTTCTAGAAGCCTCCTGTAGTGCCACCGTCTGTGTACGCTATGTAGGGGGCTTGAGCAGCTGCCACTATCACTATCTTTCCAAAATAGTTAAGAAAATGGTGACAATTGCTTTTTTTTAATCCAGGGGGCAGCAGAAGCTTTAACGGGCAACCCCAGGCCTTTGCTTCAGGCTTCATAATGCAGTATATACAATAAAAAGTGAGGAAGTTAAGTACAGGTAGCCTTCGACTTACAGCAATTCATTTAGTGATCGTTCAAAGTTACAATGGCACTGAAAAAAGTGACTTATGACAGTTTCTCACACCACCATTGCAGCATCCCTGTGATCACATGTTCAAAATTCAGACCTTTGACAACTGACTCATATTTATGATGTTTGCAGTGCCTTGGAGTCACCTTTTGCGATCTTCTGATGAGCAAAGTCAATGGAGAAACCAGATTCACTTAACAGCCATCTTACTAATTTAACAACTGCAGTGATTTCACTTAACAACTAAGGCAAGAAAGGTTGTAAAATGTGTCAAAATTCACTTAATAACTGTCTCGCTTATCAACAGAAATTTTGGGCTCAATTGTGGTTGTAACCCAAAAATAACCTGTATAAATAGCTGTCCCTCCATTTGTCGTGTTGAATAATTTCCCTTTGATTGACTGCAAGCTCAATCTTGAACTGAAATGCAACAGAAATCTATATTATAAAAACCTCAGTAAAGTCTTTATAGCTTAAATAGTGCAGTTTTAAGTACTTCTATTCCAATTTGTTGGATTTTTGATGCATGAGTGGAAAGGAAATGAGCTTAAATTGTAAGCTAAAAATATATGGCTTTAAGAAAAAGAATGCACGGAACCAGATCCCAGCTGCAATGAACTTACATTTTGAAATGTCCTTGAAGCCTAACCTGGATGTTAGTGTAGTACATAAATCACTACTAAGGCAAACGCCATCATCAATGGCATAGCAGCAGATGCTCCTAAACTAAACTTGCTGGCAATCATAGCAATCTGGGGTTCCAGGGTTAGGCTGCTACTGGTTCACCCTGGTTCGGGGAAACAGGTATCTAATTTTATCATTTTTAATGACTGGCTCGATGAACCAGCAAATCCCATCCCTGGCTGGCCCTGCCCACCCCACCCAGTTTCCAGCCCCCAGAGCCTGGGAAGACCGTTTTTGAGCTCCTGGAGGCTCGAGGAAAGCCTCTGGAGCTCAGGGAGAATGAAAAATGGGCCTCCCGGAAATTCGGGAAGGCTGGAAAGGGGCCCTTTTCTGGCCTCCAGAGTGTTTCTGGAGCCTGAGGATGTAATTTTCACCTTCCTAGAGGCTTGAGGAAAGCCTCCAGAGCCCGGGGAGGGCAAAGCCCCCTGCCACAGTGCAGAAGCTGACTAGGCCACGCCCACCATGGCCATGGCCACCCAGCAACCGGGCAGAGAACCGATTGCTAATATTTTAAAATCATTTTTTATTTTATTCTACATATACACATCAATACATAAACAGTGTGGCACCTAAGCATCATGCATTTTGTCGCAAACAAAAATAACATTAATCATATATCTTACATTCATTAAACTTATATAATTCTAATGTTAATACCCATATTTGTATTAAATTACAATCCTTCATTATTTAATTATTCAATATTCCAGTATTTTCTTCTAATGCCAATCACCATATTATTTAAATATACATAATAATTTCATTATTCAATTTCTTAGTGTGTGTGTGTGTGTGTGTGTGTATCATTTCCTTTGGCGACTTCTGGTTGCTCCTCTGTCATGTCAGAGCAGAATCCGTGATTGTACATGGTTTTGCTCCGTGTTCGCTTATTGGAGGGTCCTGGTTGCTAAAATTTTTGAAGCCCACCCCTATGTGGTTCCATTGTAAACCTCCATCTTTCCATAGCTACAAAAGGTGTCATTGTCTGCATTAAGTATCTGCTTCCTCAATTTAATTCAACTCCAAATCTATATTCATATAGTTTCCTACATAAATAACCCCATCCACTGAACTATGAACATTTTGTAGGTTTTAATGAATCTTTGCAAACCCAGTCACTTTATGTCATACAAAACAAACAAATAAAACTCCTAATTTTGGACAGGTCTGTTATTTGACTTATGTAACATATGCAACAGATTTGCTTGGTCTCACCCAGGTATTTGTTTACTGGATGTAAACAAATGACTGAAGTACACTAGAAATGCATATATCGGTCTCCTTAATACTGGTATATGAATTTACCACATTTTACATTACATTGGCTTTTAGCATGGCACTAACAGAGGTTTGTATATTTGGCGTTATGTTCAGATCAGTGCATGGACCACAGATTAAAAACAAAAAGAAGTGGTTGCAGCATTTCATGAAAACCATCCTTTTCTCCTTCTAAAACAGGGGTGTCAAACTCAATTTCACTGAGGGCCGCATCAGGGTTGTGTTTGACCTCCGGAAGCTGGGTTGGGCTTGGTCAGGGTAGGCATGGCCAGCTCAACACTCGTGTCGGGGGCGTCTGTGGCGGCCCAAGCACTCTGTCAGCAAAAACAGGCTCTTGAGCTCCATTTTTGGCTGTCATGGCCTAAATCTAAGTATCCCCGCGGGCCAGTTCCACCTTGAGTTTGACACCCATGTTCTAAAACTACTTATTAAATCCTAAGCTCACCTTCAAGCAAACATAATATTGTGTCAAATTACAGGGTAACACAGATTCTCCTATCTATTACGAGATTATAACAAAATAATTTTCTACTGAACAGATTTCACAGGCATGCAATGCATAAAGCCAGGACAAAATATAAATGGAATCATCCATTTTCTCACTGACATCCCCTCTTCTCATTTGCTAGCCAAAAGCTGCTCTTACTAAGGCTTTGAACCAATCTTTCGCAGAGAATGTGAAATTCGGCTGAGTTGTACGGTTCTGCCTTTCTTGAAGCTTTAAATAACCTGAGGCCTTTCTCTCAATCCTTCTCTTTGAATCCTTTAAATATTGGGCTTTACAACAGACTGATCTCCCTGTTAGCAGTTGGATGAATGCCTAATAGAACCAAAGTAGTTCTCAGTAGTTGTGCCAAGTTTATACAGTTGCCAGACTTATGGTAGCAAACCATTTGTATTTACAAGTAGAATATAGCAATGAAAAATACATTGAGTCTGAATATCAAAATAGAGTGAAAAGCTAACAAATGGCTGATGCAGAGAGACTCAACAAAACAAGGTATAAAGTTAAAGAACATCTAGATTGGCCCTCTACTAGTCATTTCCTGAATACACAGAACAGACCAAGAAAAAATGTTACTAAGACTCTGATATTACAAGGTTGGGAAGGGGTCGGTGTAGGATAAAGATAAGAAAAAAATAACCGTCACATTCAAAATATAGAAAGGGGATAGTAAAAGTAGGATATAAAGTTAAGGATATTAAAAAGGTAATGCAAAGGAGACAAAAAATTTCTGGTATGTATTTAAAATTCCATCTTCTGTTTAGCATTTCCTTATGATAATAACGAACCTCAAGAGTGTCCAAGCAAAGCACAGCAATTATACAACTAGGTTATGAAGCCTCCCAGTTTTTTCCCCTCATCCTTGGTTGACATATAACAAAGCTAAAAAAAATTGGTATCAAGTATGTGTTTTGATATAGCAGGTTTTAAAAGTGAATGTACAATTGAAGCCAGAAGCTTGAGCTTAATGGATAAACAACTGAAGACATTGTGTGGAACTTTGTTTTTATACATGGTAACAGCAGAAAGACTTTAAATGCTCAAAGGTGGAAGGACTTCCAAATACTTACAACAGAAGATTGAATGATGAAGGTAGCGTAATTGAGGGAGTTGGTGAAACCGAAAGCTTTGATGAAAAGAAAATTTTATTTCTACTTATTTTGATATTTTTGGACTTTTTGCAAGAAAGTGAAAGAAATGAAAAGTTGATTTTGGGATTGTAGGTAGAATTATATTGGAAATAACGTAGGCAAATGTTAATATAGAGTAAGGTTTGATGTAATTTTAATTTATAACTGTACAAAAAAGTGAAGTCATTCTTTTTCTTGTTTTTCTTCTCTCTCTCTCTCTCCCCTTCTTTTTATTTTTTTTCTTTTAACTTTTTAGTTTTATTCTTTAAAACCCATATAAAACATATACTCATGTATTCAGGATGTATGTGAATGGAGAAAATTTTTGCTTTGAACCCAAAAAACAATCCACTGTGTTCCAGAGGTTTTGAAAAACCATTTTCAGTTTAAAACACTTTAGGGTAAAACAAAATCCAGAGGAGAAAGTAGAGATAGGGTGGTGTATACTGTCTCCCCACTTTCCATTCGCCTCTGTTGTGTCAAGTGCAGCATAACCCACTGGCTCATGTGCCTTAAAGTCTTCATAATGCCCTATATTCATTAGCCATTACCACCCTCACACCATGATATATCCAATGGTCACCTGTTCCACAATCTTTCCAGTGATGTCCCTCCTTTCAACCACCAATTTCACAGAGTGGTGTAACTCACTGGGCTGCCTAGATCATTTGAGCTTGATCACCCCTTCCCTTCCTTCCAGTGGTAGGATTCAAAAATTTTTTTACTACCAGTTCTGTGGGCGTGGCTTGGTGAGCGTGGCAGAAGGATACTGTAAAATCTCCAGTCAGAGGTGGTATTTGCTGGTTCTCCGAACTACTCAAAATTTCCGCTACTGGTTCTTCTCCAGAACTGATCAGAACCTGCTGAATACCACTTCTGCTTCCTTCCATCTCTCAGGGATTGAAGTCCTTAGCTTCTTCTATGCTTCTACCATCACAATTCCACTTCTATCCAAATCAACTCATTTTATTCCATGCACCACCCCAAAGATCAAAACAGGGACAGTTCACCCAAAACAAGCAATTCCCTGTACAGTTCATGCACATGACATTTTTCATATCTCTACAAAGCATTTTCTGAAACACAGGATAATATTAAAGCAGGATTCTAATAGTTAGAGATAACAATAGTATTATTTTGTTGTGCAACTTTGGTTCTAATATGCCTTAATTTTAACATATTAATATTTTTATTTGAATGTATGAATCAGAGTAACAAGAGTTTATGGCAACAGATAGGCCTCAGCTAAATTTTATGTTACTCCCACCTTAATTTAAAAAATCAATTGCAAGAGATCCTTTGAGAAGAGCACTTTATCCCTTTATTGGAAATTGCTATAAGACAGACAGAGGGAGGAAGGAAAAAGCAAAAAATGGATATTAATCCTAAGAAAATGTGGCCTTTTACAGAAAAAAAATAAGCAGGGGTCCCAGGATTTCATAGTACATGCTCTGTACAATCAATTTTATATTAATCAATTCTCTTAATGGGGATATGTTGATGTGACATCCTGACAGACATAAAAGCACAAATAAATGTATGCTTGTTATATCTTGATATTTCATTTTGCACAGAAATCCCCTATCTTTCTGTTTTTATCTTGTCACAGGATACTGTGAGAGTTTTCAAGAGTGAATAGCAATGTACATTCAAAGATTCTGTGACCCAGTTCAATATTTGTTTGTTTTTTTGTAATAGTATAAGACAGAAAAGCATTGATTTCTCTAAGAATTAGAATCCTTCAGCTAGATAGCATCAGGTCTATTTTAACTGATGGAAAGCACTATCAGCTAAAGCAAATAAACCCATTCTTTTTCATATTTTTTATTTTAGAAGACAGTAAAATACAGCAAACAGACTTTTGATCTCTTCTATGTAAATGTGTATGTGGGCTACTGTTTATGGGAGAATTAATTAAGAGCTTTAAGTACCACTCTCAGCTACCAGAATGTTGATTTTCAAATCTTCTCATTTGGAATCGGCTTCAAACAGCCATCATCCAATGCTATACCATCTTCATCTCTACCCAGTGATCTCTATGCTGTCTCTCCTCTGGTGATCTTGAATCCTCCCTGAATCCCGATCTATTCTTTAGTCTGAATTTGCTTAATGCCATGTTTCCTTACTAGCCATTTTCTCCCCTCCTCCTTCTCTGATCCCAACAATAACTTTCTCTGTTCTTGCAAGCTCCTTAGCAAGACACTCTATGCATGCATTAAAAAAAAAAAACTTTAATTTTCTCCCAGCTCTTTTCCAGCATCAGATTATCAACTGAAGGTACAGTTTCTACGCCTGGAAGATCAAATCTCAAAATGGTAAACAGTATTTATCTACTCCATTCTTTCACCCTTACATTTAATCTCTTGATTTGCAGACCAAAAAAAAATATCTTTGAATATTACCAACAAACACAAGGCTTCACTTTTAAAAGAAGAATCTGTAAGGGTCAGAGTCTAAATTAAAGGGAAAACATATCTGGATTTCATGTGTATTTTGAATTATATTTTGTAAATGAAAAGAAAAAATATGACTATTTTGCCACTGAATTTCAGCAGTGTAACCCCGAGACTCTGAATGCCATTAAAATAGGACTGTAACTCTACATGAATAATCAAAGACTAATGTTTTGGAAAAGTCCAACATTTTTTTAAATGTTTAAGTGCATTTCAAACTTAAATCAGACATAAACCTCTCTGTTATTCAAAACTAATGCTAGGGGATGTAATTTATGAAAAATATAGTAGCACAATTTTTCAGTACTCCTGGGAAGGTAACATAAAAGCAAGACATTCTAAAAAGGGAAATTTCTTCCCACTTCTACACCTAAAAAAGTACTACTAGGACAACCATGTAAACACAATAGTGTTTCAAAGATTTAATGTGCAACTTTTTAAAAAAATATATATATAAATGTAAAAACTATAAACATACACTTCTTAATATCTAAGTCCCAAAATATCAATGTATCAAATATCAAATATAGAAGATGGATAAAAATGGATACAATATTTTAATATTCATTAACTGAAAAATTACAACTATAAAATATTATAGAAAATTAGGCTGTATTAAATAGGCAGGTTATGAATAAAGTACATTTAATTTGAAAAAGTTTGATATATCTCTTAGAACATCTATCATATATAAACTATTTAAATAAATAAATCATGTCAGTATAAAAGAACATTCATAACAAAGAATGCAGAACACTATATCAAATAACAGCAGGCACCTGTCTTTAAACATAGGCTGCATCTAATTTTATAAAAGAAAGTCCAGGACACAGCACCTGGCTTTTACTCACACAGCCCTGCTCCCATCACCTAAGTATACAGGCTTCATGTATCAAAGACCGGATGATAAAGAAAGGACACAGACATACACACCTTTGTATTTATATATAGTATATTATCCTTCAAATTAGACCGGCCTCTATGCACTTCATAGATTACTATTGCCACATTCAGGTTGAAGTGTATAGTTATATTGCTATAATGTTTGCGCCCTGCAATTTGAAATGCTTATTATCATTCACTCATTCTTGAATATTTCTCAATAAAGCATTGCAAATTAACAAGTAATTTCTAGTTATTCTGACTGGAAGGTTAAGAAAATAGATGGAGGATAAAGTAATTAGCACTTATTAGTTTAAATAACATTATTTTTCTCTTTTTGGGGGGTCTTTTTTATGGTATTGCTATAACTGCAGAAATTACTTGAAACACCCCAAGGAGGTGACTATGATATTATTACTAAATAAGTCATATGAAGTGGAGCAGGGATTTTTCAAGACTTTTTGGTCCTGGGCTGGGGATATCTTGGGTGCTTATACCACCAGTTTCAAACATTTGTTTTAAAATGGTGGGAGAACATGGCAGTGATTTTTGCCAGGTTCTAGACAATATAAAAAAGGGGGAGACTGTTTTAAATCTGCTTGGCCTACATTACAATCTCAAGTCAAGTTTAACTGTTACAATTTTGCTCCTATTATGGAGCTGTTTACCTTATCAAATTAGTAGCATTGCAATAGCCAATTCCCTATGAGTAGTTTGTTCAGTAGTAATAGTGGTCTTAATTATATGATTATTTTAAAATAAATTGCCAGAATCATCTTCTAGATTTTATTTTAAACAGAACATTTTATAGTTATCTCCATCTTGTATAAAATTATACTATATTGTATCAAGCCATAACAAAGCTAACACTTCTAGGTATGTCAGTAATCTTAAATAAATGGATTACATTAGATTACACTGTTATGTGTTTATGTTTTGTGGTAGTTACCCTGTTTCTCCAACAATATGGCCTCCCCCAATAGGAAGTCCCAGCATGTTTTATAGGCATGAAATGAAATTAAGCCCCTCCCCCAAATTGAGGCCTATATTAAAACATGCGAAATGGTGGGAATGGTGGTGGGGCTTGCCGTTACGAAGTACTTTTGTTGCACACCCGGATATGGTGCTGCCTGCGTTGCCCCCAATACGAAGTGCCCCACCAACACTGAGGTCAACATCCAAGCCATCGCCGCCCGCCCGAAGATGCAAGGGGGGGAATTAAGTCACCCCCCGAAAAGACAGCCTAGCCATTTTTTCGGGGCTCAAAAAAAAAATAAGACCCGGCCTTATTATATGAGAAACACGGTAAGTATTTGGAGGTTTGAGTCAGCTGAGTTGAGCAGCCATACAAATAGAATATACAAACAAATGTCAGCGACAGAGAAAATTGCACTGTAATCCAAGCAGATATTTCATAAATCCTTAAGAAAAGTAATAATTGATAACGTAAAGATGTTTGTAGTTACTATTGCTACTCGACAGATACTGTAAATGTCCAAAACAAAAATCAAAACAGTTACAGATTTGCAGATGAGGTAACAATTTGATTTTTCTTAAGCAAATATCTCCGGCTGGATTCATTCCTCATGTTAAGTCATGCTTCATTGTTGATTAACCCACAATATAACCCTTAGCCACAGTAAAACAAAGTGTGAAATCACCTTAATTTACAAAAATCTTTTATGGCTCTATTTCTATAAATACAGCAACAATGATAAATTCGATCATCCATGATTACTCAAACAATAATAATTCATCAAGAATACTCTTACACTACAGGTAGTCCTCAACATATAACCACAACTGGGTCCAGAATTTCTGTTGCTAAGCATGATGGTTGTTAAGTGAGTCATGCCCAATTTGCTGTGATTGTTAAGAGAAGTACTGCAGTTAAAAGACTCATGCAGTCGTTTATTTAATCTGGCATGACCTAGCATGTCAGAAGCTGGCTGGGAAGGTCACAAATGGCCATTAAATAACTGTAAGATGCTGCAACCATCATAAATACATGCCGATTGTCAAATGCCTGAAATTTGATCTTGTGACCAAGGAGATGCTGTGATGGTTGTAAGAGCAAGAACCAGTTGTACGTCATTATTTTTACTGTCATTGTAATTCTGAGTTGTTGCTAAACAAATAGTTGTAAGTCAGGGACTACAAGTATAACATCTGCTTTGCTGTCTCTCCCCCCCACCCCCTCTTCCAAAGTGTAACAGAAGAAAGGTTTTTCAAAATTACAGTGCTGAGTTCTGGAACAGGTATTATTAAGGGCCAGAGACTGATAGTTTCTGTCTGCTCTAAATTCCAGCACTGTTTTAGATCCTATCTTCTTTCTTCCCCCCATATACACATATAGAACAACAAATTATGGTTCACTCAAAGGGTCTTATTCAACAAAATTTATGGATATAAAATGCAAAACAACCACTCTCATATTTTATAATAATAGCATCTCAAATACATGTGAAAATGTTGTTGGTGTCTACAAGTACTGTAAATATATTTTTACCCTAAGAAACTTACAACAACTGTCTCTTTTGGATAATATTTGTATGATGTTTCTTCATTTAACTGGGCAAATCAAGTTTCTCACTTGGATACATTCGATATTCAATTTTTCAACCTATCATATTAATACTGTGTTCAGAAATGCTTACGCAAATTTTCTTGTATAAAAGGAACAAGATTTAGAAGAGAACAAGTATTTAAATTATTTTCGTTTATTTTTTGTGGGGGTGGGCTTAGATTAAATCAAGAAACAAATTGAAGAAAAAATGGAATGTACTTACCAATATTTTATTATCTACTTTGTCGCTCTTGACTTCAAGCTTAACTTTCTTTTTCACAGAGATCTTTATCTTCCTACCAATCACATCCTTGACACTTTCTGAAACAGTAGAGAACATAAAATACTTTCAGTGTTCAGAATCTGAAAGAATTTATATATTTATATTATTATTTTATCCCCAAGTAAAAATTCAACATAAATAAATAAATGACATTGTTCCTCTCATATTAATAGCTCCAAGGTGAAATATGACATGAATTCTATTTTAAAAAGTAAATCAAACTCCCCTGTGTTTTATGGGTTGACTGTAAACATTAAGAAATGGTAAAGCAAAAAAAAGGGGATAAGTATCTCCTACCAAGATACTTGTCCCCTCACAATCATGTGAAAAAATAAGTATGCCCCATGTCCCAAAGGTGCTTTTTTTTTCCCCAAGAGGCAAATAGACTTTCTGGTTTTTCTTAGAAGACATTTCCTTTCTCATCCAATAAGCTTCTTCAGCTCTGAAGAAACGTCTTCAAAGAAAAACCAGAAAATCCAGTTGCCTCTTGAAAAAAAAAACACCTATAGGACAACCATGACCTGGCTGACTGAGAATCTCCTATATCAGGGGTGGGCAAACTAGGCCCGCGGGCCACATCCGCCCGTTGGTCTGTCCAATGTGGCCCGTCCCTGAAAAAAATTGCTGCCATTGGTCTGTCCAATCCGCCCGCCCTGAAAAAAATCGCTGGGCGTGGCGTAATTGCCCTGTGCGCGTGGCCCCAAAGCTGCAAAACAGTGCGGAGCGATCTAGGGGTAGGAAAGAAAGAAATTTGCAAAGGCCTCGGCTGGGAGTTCGAAATCACCTTCAAGTGCGACCTCTCCGAAGGTGAGTCCCCGCCGATCCCCCTTTTTTCCGGGGCTTCCAGGCTTAAACTTTGCAAAGGCAAAGCTTGCAGGCTGGAGCGTCTTCCCGCCGAGGAGCAGGAAGGGTTCCACCCGGCGGGCGGGCGGGCTGCTTGGAGCCACCTAAAGCTAGGCCGCTGCTGGTGGAGCTTTGCCCTGCCTTGGTGCCCGTTTCCCGGCTTGGCGGTCCTGCTTGGGCAGCACTTTAAAAGCCTGCTCCCAGCAGCCGAGCCACTTCCCAGCAACTTTCGGCTTCCTTTTAACTCGCAGGCGCTCGTGCCTGGCCCCGAGCCATGCGGCGGAAGGGAAGCCCGGTGGGCGGGCGGGCAGGCTGCTTGGAGGAGGCTCCGGCCTTCCTCCGCCAGGCGAGCGCCCGTGAGTTAAAACGAAGCCGAAAGGTGCTGGGAAGTTGCTCTGTTTTCCAGGGCTTTGCAAAGGCAAAGTTTGCAGGCTGGAGCGTCTTCCGCCGAGGAGCGGAAGGTTCGCCCAGCGGGCGGGGCGGGCTGCTTAAACTTTGCTCGGGTGGCACTTAAAAGCCTGCTCCCAGCACCCGAGCAACTTCCCAGCAACTTTCGGCTTCCTTTTAACTCGCGGGCATTCGCGCCTGGCCCCAAGCCGCACGGCGGAGGGAAGCCCGGCGGGCGGGCGGGCGGACTGCTTGGAGGAGGCTCTGGGCTTCCCCTCCGCCAGGCACGGCGCCTGCGAGTTAAAAGGAAGCCGAAAGTTGCTGGGAAGTTGCTTGGGTTTCGGGGCTTCAGGCTTAAACTTTGCAAAGGCAAAGTTTGCAGGCTGGAGCGTCTTCCCGCCGAGGAGCAGGAAGGGTTCTGCCCAGCGGGTGGGCGGGCTGCTTAAACTTTGCTCGGCGGCACTTTAAAAGCCTGCTCCCAGCACCCGAGCAACTTCCCAGCAACTTTCGGCTTCCTTTTAACTCGCGGGCGCTGCGCCTGGCCCCGAGCATGCGGCAGAGGGAAGCCGGTGGGCGGGCAGGCTGCTTGGAGGAGGCGACCGGCGGTGCTCCGGCAGCAGCAAGAGGCAGGGCTCTGCTCAGGTGTCCGGCTGGGGCTGTCAGGAGTTGCTACCGCCGGCGCAGCTCCGTGCGGCTCCAGTCCCGCGTTGCCTTGGGAAGGAAAAGGCAAAACCAGGAGCCGCTGAGCCTGAGCCTCCGGTGCCGCTGCTCCCGATGCAAAGCACCGCGCGGCTCTTCCTTTTTGCCTTTCCTTCCCGAGGCAACGCGGGAGTGGAGCAGCGTGGAGCCGTGCCGGCGGTAGCAACTCCTGACTCAGAGGGCCTCCGAGGGGAGGGGAGCCTCTGAGGGGAGGGGAAGGAGGAGAAGAGAGGGGGAAGGGGGGGCGATTCCCAAAAAATCTTGTGCTGACCCGGCCCGTCTGTCAAATTTTAAAAGTCAATGCGGCCCCCGAGCCAAAAAGTTTGCCCACCCCTGTCCTATATGCTACAAACAGGTATATCCCATTGAAATTTTTTACTGTTTCAACTCACATATATTTTACCTTCATTTCAACACTACAGATGGAGGGGTATACCAACTACCACACACCATTTTCATTTTGTAGTCCACTGTGTAATTTAAATAAGTATCAATGCAAATTTGGAATATGAAAAAAAGTTAAGTACGCACTGACATTTAGCATTACCTCAGATAGCCTAAGATTAGAATCAGACGCTCAGGTGTAAATGTTTAGAATATTGTTAGGGAGGATCTGGGAGGAACCTATCAGACTTTTTGTTTTTTTTTGCTTGTTGTTGCTGAAATGTGTGGTTATCACCATTTCTAGACTGAAATTGCTTATAGGTGTCTACAACCTTCAGAAAGAACACAGTGGTGGGATTCAAAATTTTTTACTACCAGTTCTGTGGGTGTGGCTTGGTGGCCGAGGCAAGGAAAAGTTACTGCAAAATCCCATTTCTTCCCCACTACACTAACCTGCTTTCCAACTCCGTTCTCCTGTGCAGGGCAACAAAAGAAAATCCAGCCAATCAGCTGGGACTCGGAAGGCAGAGAATAGATGGGGGGGGCAGTCAGAGGTGGTATTTGCCAGTTGTCCGAACTACTCAAAATTTCTGCTACTGGTTCTCCAGAACTGATCAGAACCTGCTGAATACCAACTCTGGAAAGAAGGTTGTAGACACCGATTCATCTGGGAATGAATTTGAAGATTACCAAACAATTAAGCACCAATGATTCCACTGTCTAGAAAATCTTCTACAAATGGAGAAGATTTCAAACAACTGCCAACTTGTGTAGGCCATAGTTCAGCCAGACAGCACAACAAATGACATTGAAATATGAGAGCCTAGTGGTTAAAGCACCAGGCTAGAAAGCAGGAGACCATGTGTTCAAGTCCTGCCTTACCCATGAAAGCCAGTTGGGTGACTTTGGGCCAGTCTCCCTTTCTCACCGGTTGTTGTGAGGAAAATAGGAGGAGGAAGATGTGTTTGTAAAAATAATAAAGACAGAATACAAATAAATAAATAAACAAATAAAATATACAAATAAGTCTCAGAATTTCATTACAGATAGCTCTCTCCATGAGCAATGTCAAAGTTCATGAGGGCATGATTACAAAAAACCCTGCACAAATTAGATTTATATGAGAGATGTGCCAGGAAGAAACTTTTACTCTATAGAAAGAACATCAGGGCAAAATTAAATTTTGTTCCTGAACACCTAGGCAAAGATCAGGACTTCTGTATCAAAATGCTTTGCACAAGTGAGGTAATGTTTGGCCACAGTGACAAAAGACATTTAGTGAAAATTAAAGAAAACATTTCACTAGAAGAGCTTGATACCAAACCTGATACAGGTAGTTCTCAACTTACAAGAGTTTGTTTAGTGAATTACGTAATCAAAATTCAGATACTTGGCAACTGACTCACATTTATGATGTCTGCAGAGTCCCCAGGTCACACGATCATATTTTGCCACCTTCGGATAAACAAAGCCAATGGAGAAGCCAGATTCACTTAGCAACTACGTTACTAACTTAACAACTGAAATGATTCACTTAACTGTGGCAAGAAAAGCCTTAAAATGGAGCAAAACTCACCAATAGAAATTTTGGGCTCAATTGTGGTTGTAAGTTGAGAACTTCCTCTATTGTACAGAAAACCTGGTGGTGGAAATGTTAGTTTGGGGTTGCTTTGCTACATCAGGACCTGGGACACTCATTATCACAGCACTCACTGTAAACCATTTACTGTACCTGATAGGGCTAGGCCATCTGTCAAAAGATTGGGACTGGACTGAAAGTAGACCTTGCAACATGACAATAGAATAGAATAGAATAGAATAGAATAGAATAGAAGTAGAAGAGTAGAGTTGGAATTGACCTTAGAGGTCTTCAGTCCAACCCCATTTCAGACAAATGGTTGACCAATCTCTTCTTAAAAACTTCCAGTGTTGGAGCATCTACAACTTCTGGAGGCAAGTTGTTCCACTGTTCAATTGTTCTAACTGTCAGAAATTTCTCCTTAGTTCTAAGGTTGCTTCTCACCTTGATTAGTTTCCATCCCTTGTCCTGCCTTCAGGTGCTCTGGAGAATAGCTTGACTCCCTCTTCTTTGTGTCAGTCCCTGAGATATTGGAACACTGCTATCATGTCACCCCTATTCCTTCTTTTCATCAAACTAGACATATCCAATTCCAGCAACTGTTTTTATATGTTTTAGTCTCCAGTCCCCTAATCATCTTTACTGTACTTCTCTGCATTCTTTCTAGAGTTTCAACATTCTTTTTATATCGTGGCAACCAAAACTGGATGCAGTATTCCAAATGTGGCCTTACCAAAGCATTATAAAGTGGTATTAACACTTCATGCGATCTTGATTCTATTCCTGTGTTTATGCAGCCTAGAACTGCACTGGCTTTTTTGGCAGGTGCAGCACCCTGCTGGCTCACATTTAAATGATTGTCCACTAGGACTCCAAGACCCCTCTCACAGTTACTACTATTGAGCGAGGTACCACAAAAAAGTGCACTTTGTTTTTCTTGCCTAAATGTAGAACCTTACTTTTTTCACTATTGAATTTCATTCTGTTAGATAGTGCCCAATGTTCACATCTATCAAGATCCTTCTGTATCTTAAGCCTATCTTCTGGAGTGTTGCCTGTTCCTGCTAGCTTGGTGTCATCTGCAAATTTGATGA
The DNA here is from genome assembly GCF_049901735.1 of Notechis scutatus. Lineage (NCBI taxonomy): Eukaryota > Metazoa > Chordata > Lepidosauria > Squamata > Elapidae > Notechis > Notechis scutatus. Next base: position 148,203,915 of record NC_142011.1, on the reverse strand, counting down.
GTTCCCCAATGATCCTAAACATTCCAGTAAATCCACTAAGAAATGACTAGGAAAAAGAAAAGAAAAAAAAGAAAAGAAATGCAGGACTCGGATCTAAATCCCACTCAGATCCTGTGGGGTGATTTGAAATGGGATGTACACCCAAGAAACCCCTCAAACATTGTGCAGCCGAAAAAATCTGCATGGAAGAGTGGGAACATATTCCTCAAAATGAATGTCAGAGACTGGTGTGCAGTTGTAAGAAATGACTGCTTGGGATTCTTTCTATCAAAGGGAGCCAGCCATACCAGGTACTTCAGCCAAGGGCGTACTTACATTTTCCAGAGAAGGAAATGGTGTATCTGTTAATTTTTTTTGTTGAACAAATTATTGCAAACTCAATTTTTCAGTCTTTTTTTAAAATGACATCACCTTTTACATTTACATACTGTTTGGACAAGGATAAAATATTGATATGCCCATATTTGATTTTAAAAAACCTTTAAATAGGATGCACTTTTTATAGGACTAAATGCACAATCTCATTTATACTCAGATATTCTACATAACAGCCATTTTCACAGTAATTTTTGAGAAACAACCATCACCTTTTTAAGCTGTCTCTCCCACCCACACATCAGGATACCACAGTAATTCCAAATATTTTTCTCCAACAGAATTAAAATGGGATCTCCAAAATATATAATGACACTCCCTCTAGCAATCAAATCTCTGACTTACGGCCTATTCCACATAGTTGTCCTTGAACTGTGCACAAAAGAGATTACACTGCTTGGACTCTAAGCACAATAATTTTCTCCTTTAATGTTTTTGTATTCTGAATATTCCAAATACTGAGTCAAGAGTATGAAAAGCCGCCATTCCAAAATGGGCTTCACAGAACTATTACTCAAACTGCTGTTATAGTTTGATGCCAAATTTTCATTCAATTCTAATACCATCTGTCTCAGGTCACAAACAACTTCCTTCTCAAAGACTTTTCATACATTTTTTTTCTTTCTTGCTCCCTCTCTGCATCAGAAGTAGACTAGAGGTCATAGGCAGAACTATATTTAAAACTCAGACTTAGGGAGAGGGGATTTCTTGCACAGGCTAGCTATTTAGCAGATGAAAGAAGTTACATCATTCATCTTCATTTGTGCAATAGTGTTATATTCTGCCTGCCCTGAAGCATTTGATTTTTTTGCCCTCCTACTTACAATACAATGCAAGTGACTGTGGTCAGAGCTATGCTAACAAGTTTGTCATCTTATACAAGGATAAATCGTATGTACTAATTTGTAAGCTGTCCAGTCACCTTGCAGGAGAGATGGGTGGCACAGTAATTTAATAAACAAATGAATAAATAAGTAAATATATAACTCATGAAATAAGATATAAATAAAATGAAATAAACAAATATAATAATAATATAACAAAGCACCAAAACTAGCCCTAACTATTGTTCTACTAGAACTAGTGCCATGATGGCAAAATTATACCATACGTGCCGGATTGGCACATCGAGACATCTCTCTGGGCCAGCTGTCACCCGCTGCCCTTCTGGGCTCTGGTTGGTCTTTGCGCACATGCGAACACCGGAAACTGGAAGAGCAGTTCCTGGTGCGCACATGCGCGCCGGCCAACTGGTCTTCCAGTTTCTTACGCTCATGCGCGCATGAAAACCAACCGGCCAGTGCACACATGCACGTTAGAAACTGGCCAACTGGTCTTCGCGCACACGTTAAAGCTGGAAGACTATGTGGCCGGTGCACATGTGCATTCCGAGAGCTGCTCTTCTGGTTTTCGGTGTGTCGTACATTTTGGCACTCGGTACCTTTTCAGCATGCACACATTCCCATTTCGGCACTCGGTGCCGAAAAGGTTAACCACCACTGCTTAAAGAACCAGGTTAAAAACCAGGAAACTATTCTAATCCTGTCTTATGAATGAAAGATGGCTGGGTAACTTTGAGCTAATAATAATCTCTCAGCCCAACTCATCTCACTAGGTTGTTGTGAGGAAAACAGGAGGAAGGAATATTAGGTATGTTTGTTGATTTGAGTTATTTATAAAAATAATAATGACAGGATTAAAATCTAAACAAATAAATCTAAGATAGAGAGAAGTCCCATCTGTCCTAGCCAGTGTGGTTCTTTTAGATTGGGAAGTTTGAAGCAAGCAGAAGCAGAGGAATACATGGATAAATGTGGAAGAAGGCACAGAAGGACAGGGGATTCCTTGAAGTCTAGATGGCAGAATAAGTGGCTATGAAGGTCATGAAGGAGTATAGAAAGAGGCAAAAAAGAACATGGAGAAAAGGACAAGGGGGTAGAATAGGGAATGGAATTGTGCAGGATTGTGCAAGAAAGTGAAGTTAGAAATAGCCCAGAGGAGAAATGGAAAAAATGGAGAACAGGAGATAATGGAACTTTGAAGGGTTAGGGAGAAAGGAATAAGGATTAAAGTTGAATGCAGGATAGACATGGGTACTGAATGATACAAAGACAGCACTATTTTGGAGTATATGTGTTAGCAGATTGGGCAAGTGGTAGGCAAGGATGAGTAGCTGAATTGTGGGTGGATGGCAGATTGCTGAGAGACTTTATGAAGGCATTAGGTTATCAATTCTGGGGAATGGTGACTGTCAATTTGTATAAGTACCCTCTTCTAGCATTTCAGGATGATTCTTTGATCAAGGGATTATTTGGCCTCAAGTCATTGTTCCATTGTTCCATAAGAACACCAGCTCCTTAAGGTCACATTCATTCACAATTTCACTGTTGATAAGAGAGCAGATGCAGTGGTGTACAAGGAATAAGGAATGACCTTGAATCAAAAGGAAGAGCTACTATCAAGGCAATGCTCAGATATGTGTGGCTTGAACACATTCCAAGAAACTTAAGTTGGGCAAACATCTCAGACAGCCCTGTCCCTAATTTATAAAAATAAAATCATCAAGACAAGCTCTTGCAAGATTGAAATGAGGGTAGGTATCAGATCCTTCAATAGTTTAATTCAATGGCTGGCAGCACAGAGGCTGGAAGTGTGGTGATGATCGTTGAAGGTACTTTGGTTGTGATCCTGTAAGGTGTGTGTTGTAAGTCCCTTGTGTATGAACCCAGCAGATTCCTTTTCTCTTGTTGTTGATCTGATAGCAAAATCTCCTTGGCCACTGGTGCTTGGAAGAGCTGGGAGGGGAGAATGTCCATGAACCTGTTTTCAAGAAATCTTGGAAATTGACTCATGCTGGTGGTCACTCATTAAACCTTTCTTTTTTTTTACATCAGAGCATTTGGCTTGTGATCTGAAGATGAACAACACTGTTATTAGTCCTTCACCAGGAACAGATCACTGCCTAGTCCTGTGCTGGTGAACCTATGGCACACATGCTGGAAGTGGCACACAGAGCCATTTCTGCCAGCACTCAAGGTCGCCTGGAAGAGCCCCACTGTCCAGGCACGCCCCCTGCCAGCCAGCTGATTGTTGGGTATCTACCGCATGACCCCCCCATTCCACGCCTCTACACATGCACAGGCAACCCCCCTCACACCGCATGCCTCTGCATATGCACACGCATTGCATCATGGGTGCAGGCACGCAAGCGCATGCACACACGCTTTTGGCACACAACCTGGAAAAGGGGCCTAGTCCATATAAGCCCGATTACTCCTGGTAACCCACATAGGATGATGGGACGGAGGTTAAAACTGTTCCTTTGTCCCCAGCTACTTCATGCCTCTAGATCAGGGTTGACAAACTCGATTTCATTGAGGGCCGCATCAGGCTTGTGTTTGACCTTCGGGAGCGAGTGGGTGTGGCCAGCTCAACGTCACTCGTGTCGGGGACACCCCTCCCAGGCTCCAACAGCCTCCTGCAGTGCTCTGCCAGAGAAAATGGAGAACCATGGTGCCTCTGCCAGCGAAAATGGAGCTCAGGAGGGAGGCCCTCTCGAGTTTCATTTTTGCTGGCAGAGGCACTGTGGGCCAGTCTTTTACTGTTTCCAAGGTGGCTCCACGGGCCAGATCTATACACCCCACGGGCCAGATCTGGCCTGAAGGATTTGCTTGGCACCCCTGCTCTAGATATACTGAAGTAGACCTATGCAGTTCTTGGTGTTCTCTAAGCTTGGTGATTTTTCTGCAGATGTTTCATTACCAAACTATGTAACATCATCAGTATGGCAGGCAGGTTAAGTGCTTGGTGAAATTCTGAAACAAAGAAATGGCCAACAGCTGGGTGTAAATGTCCCCTTCTATGGAATTGCGACTGTTTGCCAAACTATGTAACATCATCAGTATGGCAGGCAGGTCAAGTGCTTGTTGAAATTCTGGAACAAAGAAATGGCCAACAGCTGGATGTAAATGTCCTCTTCTATGGAATTGCGACTGTTTGCCAATCGTGGGTGCTGCTAGATTTAATGAAGAGCAACACTTCAAGTGACAGTAGAGAAAAGCAGGAACTGAATATACTGTAACAAAATATAAATTACAACTCATATTTGGGTGTACAGCATGTTTATGGGCCTTTGTATCATGCATGCTGTATTATATTTTATATTACTGTACATGCTGTATTTTATTTTAACAAGTCTAAGACTGTCCTATAATAAAGTTTAATAGACATTACATCTCTGCTCTTCTTGGCTTGTTGCCCAATGGTCTTATTTAAGGTGGCTTGTTTTCTGCTGGTGAAGACCATCCATAATTAATTTATCTTTATATTAGGTTTTTACGATGCATTAACTTATGGAGTACAAAGAATAGCAAAGTAATCCCATCTGCAAATTGATCTACTCAATTGACAGAGGTGGCCACAGAAAGTGAAACTAAAGGAAAATTTGCTCTATTCTAAAAATAGAGTGACTTCCAAATCACACACAGATACACACTATCAAGCTTTAATTCTAATAAAAATGTTAATATAAACTTCAAAGCAATTATTTGATGTTTCCAACAGAAGATAATTCAACTTTATTCTTCAAGATGTGCAGTATATTACTGCTTTATAGTATATTAATTTGTATTGGAAGTTCATCTCTCTCTAGAAGTTGCTAAGAGTTAAATTCAAGTATACGTTGACAGATTAAAATAAATTACATAAAGTGCCAATTTTAATCAAAATGCCCTTTTATGGCTTGGTGTCAAGGTATCTACAGAAGTCATCTCTTTTATCCAGGATCAACCCATTTGATCATGTAATTTAGGGAAATTGTTGGTAGTAACCCCTTCTCCTGAAAGATTAAAAAGACTGAGGCTACAATTTTCTTTTCCATTATGGCCTTCTTATTGTGGAATAGCTATTTACTAGAGGTCAAGTTTGCTCTGAACTTACTGGCATTCCAGAAGCAGTTTCTACCAGAATTCTTCCAAAAGACCTTTTTCATTTCTTAAGATAGCACCACAGAAATTGTTTATATCCTCCAGTTTTAAGACAAGTTAAATGACTGTTATCACTAAATATCTATGGAGACTCTCAGTCATCCAGCTCATGGTTGTTCCAAAGATGCTTTTTCAAGAGGCAACTGAAGAAAAACCAGGAAGTCCAGTTGCCTCTTGAAAAAGCACCTTTGGGACTGTTATCACTGTATTTATTATCATTAGATTATTGTAGTGTGGATGTTTTCCTTTTAAACTATTGACATGCACATGATTACAATGGTCTAAGAATCTAATGAATATATAATTACTTCTACTCCAAGTTTTTCTCCACTCAATTATTCTGAATGAGTTTATATCCAATTACAATATACTGTATATAAAGCAACTTTTCTACAATATTCAAAGCAAGCTCACACATTCACTTGGAAATGGTTCTTTTCCCCATCTGATCCATTTATAAAAAAGCATGTTTCCCCATCTGATCCATTTATTGTGTATTTAATTAACTACATATGTACTACCAGGTTTTCAATGAAGCTCTTATTTAGCATAGTCTATTCATTATACCCAATTCAGTGTTCTTGAGATATTTTGAGTATATTTCCATATCAGCAAATCTGATTACAGAATGATTTAGCAACGTATTGCTCAACTAATAATAACACAGATATATAACAAGCTCAGTTTTATGTTATACTATCACATTTTGATATGTTCTAAAACAACAATCTGTGCATATGAGGATTTATAATAGATTCCACAGAGTTCTATGAGGAAGTAAATAGATCACACTACACATTGGCACACAGTTAGAAGCTAAGAAAATTGCCCACAAGTTCTGCTGCATGCATGCCTGCACAATCAAAATTCAGTCCATTTCCTGGGTAGTGTTGTGTTTACTGTGGTGAACTGGAATAAATTATGGTAAACTGTGCCTTCACTCTACTGCCATGTCCCTTTATATAAATACATTTCAAATCCCTTTATTGTAACAGTCAGGCTAAAATTTAACATTTGCAGGTAAATCTAGTTGGAGAGCTTTTATTATGAAACAGCCATTCTATATCTATTAGCATGAGTATTACAAAAGTGGAAAAGGAAGAAAAGTAGCAAATGGTGCATACCTAGGCAAAATGATGTGCTGTATTTGGAAGGTGAACAGCCATCCTTTCACAAAACCTATACTGTACACATTTGCTTGTGTGATAGCTCCACTGAATCAGTGAGACTTCTCCCCCCCAAGTAAACATAGAAATGAGCGAGACAATCAGAGCATCCTTCTGAAATATTTAGCCTGTACACATATTTGAGCGGGCAATGCAAAATCAATGTATTTTTATGACTCAGGATTTAGTATGGTTTTAATCTGCTCAACAAGCGTTCTCAGAATTTGGCATAACAAGAAGCACAACAAACAATATGCAAGTAAATTACAGTAATCAGTACAGGAAAAGACATGATGCATACTTAATTATTTTGGCAGCATCATATATTCACCAGCTGCCCTGATTTTGGACTACAGGAAAGCATGTGCAAGCCTACAATAAGCAAAGTGTGCCTTCTGAAAAGGTTTTAATGCAGTGGATCCTTTTTAAATAACAGAGGAAATGTTGCTTTAATTAAGCAAGGTGAACACAGCCAAAAACACAGTATCTGCCCATCAGCAATTCCTTTTCATAACATGATGCAGGCAAAGATGATCCCCTGCAAAGTGGGACTAGCAACAGATGCTTTGGCATAATCTTTCTTCTTGGCCTTTATACCCCCTGAAGCATTGCAACCATTCGCCCTAAATGACGATTTGCCCAGCGGGAGAAGCACCTCCGAGGGTTCCTAGTGAAGGAAAACCTCTGGCCGCGTCTTCTGTGAGGAAAAAGCGCCCAAAGCCATTCAATTGAGGCGGGAAAAGAAGATATCACCGAGGGCTGGAACCAATGGAAAGCCCCTGAGGGGCAAAGGTGAGCCCCAGGGCTGTCAGTTTTCTCCCTCTGGCTCGTCGCCATTCAGACGTGAAAGAAAAGGAAACCTGAATTCAGCGCCGCCTCGAGGGGTTCACAGCGCTTATTACACTTAGTTTCCCTACAGAAGCGAAGCGTTCCGCTCCATTTGCCTATTTTATTACCGAGGCTTTTGCGAAGGCTGCGCAATCTCCCTCTGCCCCCACCCCGCAAGCAAATCTCTTCCAGGAACAGAGGAGCCAAAGGGCGCCTCAGCCAACCCTTATCTTTCCCGCCACGCCTTCCGTCCCCGTAGAGCGTTTCACCCAAAGGACAACAGACTGCGGGACTAGCCGGGTGAGGGGGGGGGGCGGCGCATTTCATCCCTCACCTCGGGTTCGCTGTCGGGAAACGGCTTCTCCTCCTGCTCCCTTCCCCCCGCCCTTGCGAGCTCCCGCGCTCCGGTGTCCATCGTTCCCCCGAAGGGGGCAAAAAGAGGAAGCGCACATGCTTACCCAGCAACTCTTTGGGAACGTCCGCGCTCTCTTCGGTCATCCTTGCTGGGGGCTTTGCCTTCCCTCTTTGCAGGCGAACGTGTTGCTTTTGCTGGTGACAATTGCTCGCGTTTCCCGCTCTCCGCCCTCACCTTCCTAGGTAAAAGGATTCCGATCAGCTGTGTAGAAAATAAGGGGAGGAAAAGGGCCCCGCGATCCTGCCGCTTTCGGAGGAGGAGGAGGCGTTTAAAAAGATCGGAAAGCCGAGGGAGAGTTACAAGATTATTGCTGCACGACGCCTCTTCATCTCAGCTGCAGGCGGAGCGAGGGTTCGCGAGGGGAAAAGACCGCAGGCTCAGACCGCCTTCGCGCGGCTCGGCTCGGCTCTCCTTTTTCCCCCTGCTGCGTCTGCGCTCCTCGCTTTCGCTTTTTCCTCTTTCCTCCTTCCTGGCCGCGGACGAGCTTCTCTCTCTCCAGCCCGGCTCCCCTCCAGCCTCACGCAGCCACCTCCCGGCCTGAGGTGCAAGCGGAAGGCGTGGGTGGAGGCGGCGCTGGCGGCATTCCTGGTTCTCGCGGACCCCAGTCCGTGGGGCTTCCCCTCGGGCACCCACGCAACCCGCTCCAGCCAAGCGACGGCCCGCTCCAGCCCTCTTCCCCTCGCGAGAGCCAGCCGCGGTCTAAGCGCCCGCCCCGAGAAAGGCTCGAGTTGGGGCGAGAAAGCTCGTCTTCTAGGCAAAAGGGGATTTCTTACCCTTCGCCAGCCCGGCGTTAGCTCACAGATTCCATGCGCACAAACCAGGCAGGGAGCCGGAACGTGCAAATAAAGGACACTGGCGGCTCTCCCTTTGGTCCCTCCTTCGTTCCCACGAATTGCAGAATCCTCGCAACTACGGAAAGAGATCGGGAGCCATCTACTGGTTTCTGGTTTACTAAGCCTGGGGCGGAGGGGGGAGGGAAGAGAGAGATCCTTCCCTTCCCGTGTTCCCATTTCTACCATTTTTTTTAAAAAAGAAAAACTTATTTTTAAGGCGATTCGCGCTTGTTGAAAAGCAGCCCCGACCCATCAAATGAGGTTGGATCCGAATAACCCGAATGGTCGTGGTTGTAATGAAATGTTCTTTTTTGTTTTTTTTAAATCTCCGTTCAAATGTAACTTCAGGTCATTGACTACTTCGACGAGATGTTTACAACTTACCCAGCTGGAGCTGTGGTGTACAGAAAAAAAAGGCTTTATTAAATCTGATTTATACAGCTTTCTGAGCATCTTAAGGCCTGGACTGGACTCGAATTCTGATAGGGAAAAATGCACTAATAAAGTAGGATAAGTTTTAGGAACTTGGGAGGCACTAACTTTGTATCCAGCATTCTTCAACTAATAATAAAAACTGTTTAATCTCAAGATTTCCTGAGGTATTGCTAACAATGTGGAGTTTGAAAGAATTGTCTCAACCCGTAGTGATGTACTGTTAAGATTTATTCTATAACTTAGTTTCATTAGGAAATAATGGATTTATTACATTGCTTTTTTATGTTGGTACTGAAACTCTTCTCTGCTTTTGGCTGATTCAGCTTGTAAATACTGTTTTCACAGACATTCAAGTAGCAATTTGATGATAGTAGGTAATTTAAGATTTAGCAAATATCCCACTTAAAATATTTTCCAAAGCTTTTTATAAGCTCTGGAGCAGCTTACCTTAATTTGGTGTCCTCCAGTTATGATGCACTGTGATACCGCTGATATGTCTTAGAAAATATTTTATGAATTTGGGTGAAATTCTGGCCCATGCCAAATTTGTACTTTAACTTCCACATTACATTTTCTGAAGACAAGGAGTTGCCAGTTGCTTCCTTAAAATCCATAGCTTTAGCAACACAGGTCAGTTTCTAACAGGATTTTTATGACAAGGGGTGGTGTTTGATTTTGGGGTGTGTGTGTGTAACTATAGGTAGCATACAGAAACAAAAACACAAACTATTTTTAAAAAGTACAACCCCCCCCCCTAAATCAAATTACATTTGTTGTTGTAGTTGTCATTAAGGTGTCTGACTCTTTGTGATGGTCCACAGCATGCCAGGAATGCTCTGCACCCTGTCCTCCACTGTCTCCTGGAGTTTGTCCAAATTCACATTTAATGACATCGTCTATTTCAGTGGTCCCCAACCTTTTTTTATGCCTGCCCGGTACCGGCATCAGCTGGGCGCTGCGGCCCGGTATCGGCATCAGCTGGGCGCCGCCATCTTGTTTTGATGAAAAGTGCTTCCGGTGAGCTCACCGGAAGCACTTTTTCATCAAAACAAGATGGCGGTGCTCAGCGCTTCCAGTGAGCTTTTCTGGGTAGAAATGGCTTTCTACCGGAAAAGCTCACAGAGCTGGCGCCGCCATCTTGTTTGATGAAAAAGTGCTTCCGGTGAGCTTTCTACCCGGAAAAGCTCACCGGAAGCACTTTTTCATCAAAACAAGATGGCGGCGCCCAGCAAACCAGCGGCCCGGTAGGATTTGTTCCACGGACCGGTACCGGTCCGCGGACCGGTGGTTGGGGACCCCTGGTCTATTTCATCCTCTCTTTGTCCCCTTCTCTTTTTGCCTTCAATCTTTCCCTACATCAGGGTCTTTTCCAATGAGTCCTCTCTTCTCATTAGGTTGTCACAGTATTTTGAGTTTCAGCTTCAGTATCTGTCCCTCTAAAGAAGTCAGGGTTAATTTCCTTTAGGATTAACTGATTTGACCTCCTTGCAGTCCAAAGGATTCTTCCCCAACACAATTCGAAAGCATAAAAAAAAAATGGCACTCAGACTTCCTTATGGTCCAGCTCTTCACAGCTATACATTACTACTGGGAAAGCCATAGTAAGAAAGCTGATGTCTCTGCTTTTTAATATGCTGTCTAGGTTTGCCATAGTTTTCCTCTCAATTTATTACATTGTCAACATATAAATAAAATGGCAATCACAGCAGAATTCCATATCCTGTCCTAGTGTTTGTTGGAAGAGCTGTATCATAGCTCATAGTCAGCCAAAAGGGTTGAAGTGTGTATCACAGGGAGGTTGTTCTACATGACACATTCCATGACAGAGAAATCACACTAACTGGGACCCGTCACGTGACACTAGGTAACTTATGAGACTTAGAGCACATTTGTTTCCCAATACCTCTAGAATAGCTTTCTCCAACCTTAGGCTGTCTCCAGGTGTGTTGTACAGTTCCTGACTACTGTGGTCTGCAAACCATAGTATGATATAGGAACCCAATCTGAGTATAAAATAAGATTAAATGACTGTGAATAAATGAGAAATAGACTAGCATCCTTTATAATACCTTCATATTTATTGTGATGCATTATATAATCTTAATCTAGATTGAGATCTTGATGCTTGCTGCAGTTTCTTCTTATAATATTTTAATTATCAAGCTAGATAACGAGAAATATTTGAGTGGATAAATGTTAGGCATATTTTTATTCTACCTTTGAAGATTTATTGCCTTATTACCACATCTGAAAAAATAGATCACTATTATATATCTAGAAGAAACACTAGATCACTATTTATTAAGGTCAATATTATAAAACTTACAAAAAAACTTTTTAAGAATTTGCTCATTTAGTTTTCATTATAGATGATTTTTGCTATAGATGATTACATTTATAATGTATTAATGTGATTAGTGAATAATAATTCTATGAGTTACAATGTTGGTATTTGAATGGACAGCGATTCCTGTCAAAAATGCAGAAAAAAAATTCTGCCCATTTATTGAAGACTGCACATGAAATTTTCTCAAAAAATGAACAAAAGAAGAAAGACTGCACCCTGCAGGGTCTTCTTAGTACATATTACAAGCTTAAAGCACTCAACATAAGCCACTAAGAGAAGAACTACTCATGTCTACTTAGATGTAAACCATAATTATTACAGTTATTATCTGAGTTGTCCATCAGCTCTTTCTTGTGGCTGTTGGTGCAGGTATGTGGTACTGGAAAGAAATATATTAATCTAAACTAGCAAAACACACACACACACACACACACACACACACAAATAAATAAATAAAAATATTTATTATCTGTTGCTGGTTTTGGTTATCTGATTAACATGTTCCTCTGAAGATTTTCTTCCTGTCCCCCTCCCCCATATCAATGTAAGGTATATCTTGGGTAAATAGATGACTAATCCATGAACAAAGTGCCTACTTTATCCTCATCTAATGGGTTTCTGCCAGGATCAAGTTTATATTATTGATCATAAAACAGCTAGCTATATTCTTCCATTCCTATCTTTCTTGGCTGTACCTATCATTTGTCTTTCCTTTGCAACTTTATTCATTTTTCCCTCTCTCCCATGCATAATCAAATAAGGGCACAATACTAAGCTGTTCCACTGACAACAAAATTATAAAGTATTCAACAAACTGATGGTTCTCTTTCTGGCACTAATTCATTTGCACCGCTGTCAAGAAAGCACCATTAAATTTTCAATACATTACCAGTTCTTTACTGATAGTAGTCATTAGCACACATTCTTTGCAGGAGGTCAAAATGTTTTTGCAATGTCCTGTTGAATTTTCTATTCTGGGAAATTCATTTTCTGATGTTAGATATTCGGAGTGCCAGCAAGATTAGCGCAGCAGAGAGATTTTTTTTTTAGCAGAGTATGAAATACAAATAGATATAAACAGATCAATCTTTTTGCTAGGTAATGAAGTCTGACATTTGTGATCCAGCTAGAAATATACACATTAACTTTAAAGCTATTAAGAAAATTTTTTACTTGAATCACTCAAGGCCTTTTGGACAATTTTAGCTGTACTTATTCGCTGTCAGCTCTGTTTCTCTCATGTACAACTGTGTCAGCATCATTAGGTTGTATATACTCCATAAATAGAGATCATACTAACATGCTGCTGTTCTTAAATATCTCAATCACACTACATGACAAAGTTTTAGAAAGTGAGATTTCCAAATAAATTACATTTTATAATTGTGTAAATGCTACCAATGAAAGAAAATTCAGACTGAAAATAAAAATTCCACTTAAGAGTATACAAGTTTCCATTCATATCTACTTAGTTTTAAAGTGATGGTTTATAACATACCTCCATTAAATACTCTAGAATACAATAGTAACAGCAAATTATAAAAACATTTGGAATTAGGAAACAAAAAATTACATTCTCTGGAAATAATTCATTCTATTTGTTTTTACAAAACAATCTGCAAAGTTCAAAAACATCTGTTTAGAACAGTCAAATAATTTCATCTATTTGTTTTATCATGTCACAATTTATATTTTTTCTAAGTATTTTCCTGAGGATTATAGCTTTTAAAAGAATAAATAGTGCTGGTGATCTTCCAAATGTATGACAGAATTCCAAAAATCTACTAATGCAAGATTTTGCAAGATCAGAATCATGTTGTGATTGTCAGGAATAGAGATCCAATATAGTACAGGGGCTTTCCAATTTGGTCTATAAGGTGCTTCACATTGCCCTCTTTCCCCAGGCCTGGAACAGACAACCATTTTTTGTAATCTACCCTTTCCTTATCCAATGCTATGATTGGAAATTCCTACACACAAAAAGCCTGCCCACACACACAGTAAAATATTTAATGTAGCCTCTATTTACACCAGTGATTTACAGATAGCAATCATTGAGGTTGTGCAATTTTATTTGTTCATTTTTGTATGTCTATGAACAGAAAGTTTAAATACAACAATATGTGCATGCAAGCTTATGTGTACCTTCAGATAAATACATTGGAAGTTAAAATACCATAATGGAAGAGTACATGTTGTTTTTCTTTTGCTCATGAGACGCTTGTCTGAAGTCAACATACAGTATTCTCCAACTTTGACTTCATCGATCTGGGAAGGGAAAAATACAGGAAAGGCAGCATGACCCTTCAAGGGTCAGTTACTATAATTCACATACTGGATTATAGTAACTATACTGGATTGCTTCAGTTTCAGCTCTATTGTCTACCCAGCCTTGAATAAAGAAGCATGCATATTTTCTTACATAAATATAAAGTAAAAGACTGTTTCTTCTCAATGTGCTATTTACTCTACCTCATGGCAGGCATGGGGTCTTAAAGGATACAATAAAAAGATAATTTAAAGGGACCCGGAAAAGTGCCTAGCTTAAATTACCCACTTCTCTTAAAACACATCACCTTAATTCATAATCGTATGAATTCATTCAATCCTCTCCCCACCCAAGCATATAATAATGGTAAAATATGTAAACAAACCCTGAAAGAATAAAAACTCTTCTGTTAGGTGAATGGTCACTTAGCCACATTTAGACCACATTTCTGATTTTTGCTGAATATGTGTCAAGCGGAAGAAACTCAAAGCTTTTAGACAAAAAAATCATTCAGCAGCCAGTAAAAGATATAAATAATACTGAATAGCTATCTATTCATCTCCTACTCTGTTCCACAATTCTGGCAAACATTTGAAACATTTCTCTTTAATCGTTTGACAGAATGGGCAACAGAAAGAACAACAGGAAAAAGACTAACAGAATGAGTTAAACACTCAGCAAGATGGTTATTTCCTTGTCTTTCCATTCACTGTTAGTGTTGTTTACAGTTTACACTATAGTATGAACAAAATGTATTATTTTTTAGTACTTGATAGCAGCACAAACTATCTTTATTTCTTATAAAGTTGCCAATTAATACTTAATATAAATTGATATTGAATTCATACATATATACCAGTGGTGGGATTCAAAAACTTTTACCACCGGTTTGGTGGGCATGGCTTGGTGGGTGCACTTTGCGTGTCCACACGTGCCAAACACGCACTTTGCATGTACACAGTGCCAAATGCGCACTTTGCGCAGGCACAGAGGTGTTTGTGCAGGCACAGAGGTGTTCCAACTCACCTCCTGCAAGCCTGCACTCTCCTGGTCACTTCAGCAGCTGCCGCGTGGCACTCTTCTGTGCCGCGCAAAGCGGCTGCGCTTCAAAAGCAGAAGATAAAGGTGAGCATGGGAGCCCGGATGGGCCCAACAGCAGCGCGGTGGAGAGAACCGTTTCGGTCTCCGCTGCTCATCGCTGCTACTGGCTTGGCAGAACCAGGCAGAACCGGTAGAATACCACCACTGATACATACCATCGTATTGCATTGCATTGCACATTAAAGGTTAGAATTACTTGGGGAAGAAAAAGTGATTATAGGAACACTATTGCCTACCTCCTAGGCCAAAGCATAAAGCTAACTTCATTAACTGATAGCAAAAGAAGGGAAAAGAAAAACTAAACTGACACATATATAAAAGGGGTCTCCATTTTTACAGAGGGCAATCAATTGTTTCAACTGACTTAATCCTAATGTATAGCTAGATAAGAATCTTTATTATGTCATGTCAAAAATGGGGAAAGCTTTTGCAGAGTTTGAAAAGGGAAGCTTAAGGGGGAAATACAAATTACCTAAAACAATAAGGAAGCTTCAATCCCAAAGAAATCACTTTGGCGGAAAAACAAATCTGGTCACGTTGCCAACTTCAAAAGCCGATACAAAAATGTATGCCACCAGATAAAAACTGAATGCACCAATTATCATATTAAACAAGAAGAAAACCTTCTGTGCACCCGCGCTTTCTACAATTTTGTAAACAACAAACTAAAAGACTCAAGGTCCATCCCACCCCTGAAAGGACCTAATGGTCAAGACTGCAACAACAACACTATTAAGGCCAACCTCTTTAACACATTCTTTGGCTCAGTATTTGTAAACAGCAATGAGTCATGCCCAGTATTTCCAAGTCGAACCACAGACAACTACAATGATCTAATACATATTGATTTTACAGAAGACAATGTTGAAAAAGCACTACGCAATCTAAAACCATCTCTATCTATTGGACCAGACGCAATATGTGCCTATTTCTTAAAAAAGCTATCCACTGCCATAGCCAAACCTCTAAGCATAATCTTTGAAAAATCTTTCAGGACCAGCTCCTTGCCAAAACTATGGTCACAAGCCACAGTCATCCCCACCTTCAAAAAGGGAGACCCCAGCCTAGTTGAAAATTACAGACCAATCTCTTTATGCTGCGTCACCTGTAAAGTCATGAAATCAATTATTAACCAATCCATTATCCTCCACTTAGAGACAAACAACCTACTCTCTAATAAACAATTTGGTTTCAGAAAAAAACTATCCTGTAATCTGCAACTCTTACACTGCAAAAACATATGGACTACACAACTCGATCAGGGCAAAGCAATAGACACAATCTACATAGACTTCTATAAAGCATTTGATTCACTGGTATACAACAAACTACTCCTAAAACTAAACTCTTACGGTATCTCTGGACACCTGCATAACTGGATAGAAGCATTCCTGTCAAACAGACAACAAATGGTCAAAATTGGGAGCGTCCTATCAAATTCTGTGCCTATCAACAGTGGTGTCCCCCAAGGCAGTGTTCTAGGACCAACTCTTTTCATACTCTACATAAATGACCTCTGTGATCATATCAAGAGCAACTGCGTTCTCTTCGCTGATGATGTAAAGCTATTCAACACCACAAACAATACTGCTACCCTTCAAAAAGACCTTGACTATATTTCAGAATGGTCAAAACAAATGGCAACTTCAAATCTCAACAAATAAATGCTCTGTCCTCCATATTGGCAAAAAAAAATATCAGAAAATAAAATACAGGCTGAATAGTCAAGACCTTGTTGATGATCCAAACTCTGTCAAGGATCTTGAGGTACTCATCTCTAATGATCTAAGTGCTAGAGCCCACTGTAACTACATAGCCAAAAAGGTGTTAAGAGTTGTTAACCTAATCTTATGTAGCTTTTTCTCTGGTAATAACTAGAGCATAGAAAACATTTGCTAGACCAATACTCGAATACAGCTCATCAGTCTGGAACCCACATTACGTATCTGATATTAATAGAGTTGAGAAAGTCCAGAAATATTTCACAAGAAGAGTTCTTCACTCCTCTACTCATTGCAGAATACCTTATGCCACCAGACTCGAAATTCTAGACCTAGAAAACCTAGAACTACGCTGCCTTTGGTCCGATCTAAGTATAGTATATAAAATCATACATTGCAATGTCCTACCAGTCAATGAATACTTCAGCTTCAATCATAACAAAACAAGAGCAAACAATAGATACAAACTCAAGGTTAATCGCACCAAACTTGATTGCAGAAAATACCACTTCAGCAACAGAGTGGTCAATGTCTGGAATACTCTATCTGACTCTGTGGTTTCTTCCCAAAACCCCAAAAACTTTAACCTTAGACTGTTTACTGTTGACCTCATCCCTTTCCTAAGAGATCTGTAGGGGGCGTGCATAAGCGCACCAACGTGCCTACCATCCCTGTCCTATTGTTTCTTTTATATTTCTTTTATATTTTTCTTATATGTATCCATGTATTCATAACTATGTTTTTACTTATACCTATTATCTTGTAAGCAATTGACAAATAAAAATAAAAAAAAATAAAAAATAAAGAGGAAAGTTCCCACCCTTCATTTGCCTAGCCTTCAGAGAACAAAAAACAATAACAAAAATCAGATAACAATTCAGCAATACCAAAGCCTTCCTGACATACTCTTCCCCAGACAGTTATTCTGGGATAGAACATCCTCCCCTGGAAGTCATTCTATGAGAGCACCCACAGCATGTCTCAATATGTCAAATTTTGCTGGCCAATCTTTTTTTTAACACTGTACTGTTTATTAATATTGTAACGTAGGACACTATTGATTTTTACATAGAGATTTGTGGATTTCCCCCCCCTTTCCAATAGCAAGCTGAGGCAGGTGGTAAGCTCAGGATGAGCAGAAATACAATTAGACTCTTGACAAAGCTCATTAGTATTTTATCAGCAGTGCTGGTTGGATTATTCAAAGGGGGAAGGCTTTTACAAATTTCTTGGCTATAATTACAAGAGAAAAGAAAAGATAAATTGCCTTTCTTGAGTTTTCAATTTTCAGAGCACATCTGACAAATCCATTAAAATAACTAAAATGGATTCAGAATTTGATAAAAGGTTACATTAAAGCAAATATAAATATTCAACATTTTGCACTGCTTAAGAAGCAGCCACCTTTTGGGATGCAGTTGAAGATATTATGAAACATATTCTTCCTAAAATAGGGAGGGGTTGGACTAAATATGTGGGATTTCAGCTCCCATCATAGTTAACCCCTAAATACTTCTAAACGTTTAGAGATACCAGGTTATGTATCCCAGCAGAACTGATTTTTAAGGAATATATTTTAATTTGGAATAGACAAAACTTCTACTGCAGAATTATATTACAGTAAAACATCAATTTAATAGACATTGGAAGGAGGGGTGTCTGTTCATCCAAATGCCTATTGAATCAGCATCCATTTTGCACATTATGAAAATTCCATTATTATTTATACAGGTGTAAAATGGAGGAGGAGGAAGCACCAGACAGGAGACCAAACAAGTAGACTCAGCACCAAACGTTTCATAACTATTCAGATATTTTGCTGGGAAGTGGAAGGGTGAGAAGGAGATATGAGGATGACGTGGGTGGTAAGGTCTTATCTTATCATTTATCTTAGTGATCTTAAAGACTCACTAATAAAATACATAATAAGCTTTCATGGAGTACAGTCTACTTTATCTGATTTATCTATAAGTACATGCGTTGTAGCTTGTAAGGTTTGGGTTATGGTTATACTGGGACCAGAGGAAATTGATCATAGAAAGTCAAACAATGACTGCACTGTTATCAAGTGATAATTCACAAAAACAGTTGTAATATAAGGCACTAGACCCGTGATGGCGAACCTATGCCATGCATGCCAAAAGTGGAATGCAGAGCCATCTCTCCAGGCACACCAGCTGTCGCCCATTGCTCTTCCAGATTATGGTGCGCATGGTCTTCATGTGCATGGGAGTGCCAGAAACCAGAAGAGCAGCTCGCCGGAGTGCATGTGCATGCCGGCCAGCTGGTCTTTGCGCATGTATGCGTGTTAGAAACCGGAAGACCAGGTGGCCGGCACACATGCACACCGGGAAACCAAGCTTCTGGTTTCTGGCGGTATGCATTGGGGAGCTGTTCTTTCGGTTTCTGGTGTGGGCGCGCATGCACACTCCCGTTTCAGTACGCAGTGCTGAAAAGGTTAGCCGCCACTGCACTAGACTGTGCTTAAATTTATTTCATTTAAAAAATGAAATCTTCAAGTTGAGTGTGATTGACTTAATGGATATAACCAGGAAGCTTTCTTGCCAACGGAAGCAGTACAGGAGCTATTTGTCTCTTTTAAAAAAACTGACTAGTTGTATGAATCTAACCATGACAACAGTTTAGCATGGCTAATTTAATTTGCATTTCCTGAAAGATGATATACCTTACTATTGAACTATTAGAAAAGAAGATCTGTCCTAAGGGTACAAATTATTCATATACCACCTGATCAATAAAGACTACCTTATGTAATATAAACCATACTGAAATGCTTTCCAAATATGTTGGGATTGGAAATTCAAGTAATTCCCAACAATTGCACTTTTAGTGTCTCATCTGGAGACCCGTAGGTTAGAACATTATCACTCTTGCAGGTTTCAGCCATAAATATTTTTACCACTTTCACCCTTTTCTTTTTTTTGTGGCAACAGTTGGTATTATGCTATTTGATTTGTAAACATACTCTTCCCAGAAAGAAAAAATGGAATATTAAGGATTGACATCTAGTGGTCTAACAGTGTCAAAAGAAAGATGTAATCTGTCCATGCAGATAATTTATTGGTTAGGAAACATTTAAAATGGAACTAAATAAAAATACAGCTCCTACTGGTAGTTTTAAATAGTTAGAATATTATCTTTTAAAGTGACTATGTATAACATATATTGATTATTCAGTATTAACTACTGCATTTGATGTAATGTTTTCTATTTTACCTTTGGGTAATATGTTTCTGCTTTGCAAATTTTGAATGGTCTTCTGAAGATCAGTAATATTAATTTTACTATTTAACGCAGTAAGAATTACTTCTGCGTATTTATATACAGTGCTGCAATGTAAATATATATGTTATACTTTATTTTAATAAGAAATTTTTCATAAATCACTTAACCAAAACAATACATTGTTCTTTTTGTTGTCTATATAGGACTGGCCATCCATGGGAGTTTGCCTTCCTTTTTTCCTGCTGCATATTCTCAAACCTATTAGGTTTTAGAGATTTCCTCTAAACCTTCTAGTGACATTGCATGGACACGTGTAGGATACTGTTGTGTTGACAGAATTTGTGTTGTACCCTATATTTTGCTACATTTTTTCAAGTTTACAGAAGTATACATGAAATAATAAAAATATAAGTAGGATGTGTAATGTACAGTAACAATATCCTTTATTTGCATTTGGTTTGTACTTTACTGAGCAATAAATTTGGGGGTACCTCTGAGTGACTTATTTTTAAAGGTACCAATCAAAGATACCACACAATTATTCCTCTTTTCCATCATTATTATATATATTTTTAGATATAAAAATAGAAGAACTGGTGGAGAAAAGGAGTGTCACAGAGGAATTACAATGTATAGACCTCCCATTTCCAATAAAATTCTATGAGCAACACAGAATGATTGACAGCCCCATTGATTGCTTTCAAGATGAAAAGTGAACAAATAAATGTTGTGCTTTTAAAAACTTCTCTGGATTCATCATTAATAGTCATGATACTAATTAACAGATGTAACATTGTGCTTTTATATGATATGTAGTCCAGCTCTTTTTAATTTGAAGTTCTAATCATATTGGCATATATTGAATTAATAATAAATTTATTACTGAATAAAATATTAAGAGATGAATTCCAGGGATTAATCACTAAGGAAATCTAAATGATGTCCCTTCTTGAAAGAGCAGTAGTTGTACATCTTACTAAATACTGTACTGTATGTTAGTATCTAAGGAAGCTCTACTTCTGTACTGAAGTAACCACCTCAGGGAAAACCATATTTCCTCA
Organism: Notechis scutatus; assembly: GCF_049901735.1. Classification (NCBI taxonomy): domain Eukaryota; kingdom Metazoa; phylum Chordata; class Lepidosauria; order Squamata; family Elapidae; genus Notechis; species Notechis scutatus. Next base: position 148,183,133 of record NC_142011.1, on the reverse strand, counting down.
GAACAGGCCTGAGATTATGATAAAATAATCTATGTATTGATCTAGGCCAGGGGTGTCAAACTTGCATCACCACGTGAGATATTATGACTGAATTTTTCTCCTTCGCTAAAATGGGCGTGGGCGTGGCCAGCGTGTGACGCATCTGGCCCACAGGCCGTGAGTTTGACAGTCCTGATCTAGTCCTATTTTATAGGAAACTCTTCTTCAAATGAGTTGGTTTCCAACTTAAGAATTCCCATTCTGCAAATCTAAATTTATTTATTATATCCTGCCATTATTTATTTTTTTTACAAATAAGTCAAGGTGGTGAACATATCCAACCCACCTTCCTCCTATTTTCCCCACATCAACAACCCTGTGAGGTGTTGGGCTGAGAGAGTGATTGGCCCAAAGTCACGCATCTGGCTTTCATTGCGAAGGCCATACTGGAACTCATTGTGTCCTGCTTTCTATCATGGTGCCTTAACCTCTAGACCATATTAACTTTATGTACATTATATGTACATATAGTCATGTTATTAGACATTAATTATCCTTGGCAGACTTGGTACTAGTGTGAAGATAATTATACACCGATAGTCCTCGATTTACGATTACATTTGTTAGTCATGGTGATCATTAAATGAGGCACCGATATGGTCACCGCTTTTAATAATTACAAACTCTGCTCTCCCATTTGTGGTCTTTAAAGAACGCTCATCCAAATGATTTAAAATTTCTGTATTTTCTGAATTAAAACATTTTATTCAGGGATATACAGGGATACATGACTACTAGACATGGTATTTTGAAGTTAATTTATAACAGAAAGAAAAAGTTAAAGCTTTTGCTAGATATTAACTGTCCTCATCTTTTAGACCTGGGTAGGGCACTGAAACTTCCTTGAGTGGAATGATTTTGGTCAAGAGAGACAATGTGATCTTTTGATTTTACCTGGACTTTCTGTTATCTTTCTGGAAAGATTAGCTGAGCTAAATGCAAGTGAATCAATTTTTCAGTAGATAACTCATTTACAGAGAGATTATTTTAAGGAATGGCATTGAAGTAATTATGCTGTTGCTCCATTTAGCTCCCTGTGCAGTTTAACATTTACATGGAACTACAGAGATCATTCAGAGAATTAAAGTGTTACTAGTATGCAACTCTGTCTCTCCTTTTCATGTGGTTGAATCATGGTCGGACTATAATGGGCTAGCAAGCAAGCTACAGATAACAGAGATAGTAGGTGGTTTATCAGGTAAGGTGAGTATCATTTAACTTTCTGTAAGGGATTATGCTCTCTTTAAAGGCTCAAAAATGTGGTGGTGCTTGCTGCATTTCTCTTATTTAGAAACAACACTTCTCAACTGCTACACTTAAGGCTGCATTTTTGTCTGCAATAAATATTATAAACTACTCAAGCAATATCTGGGATTTTTGCCAAGTCTTGTTGAAAAGTGAATTAATTATCTATATGATTTACTAGTATATATAGGTTTGAATTCTGAAATGTATCTTCATTGCATTCCAATTCATTCAAGATACTATAAAGTTTGAAACCTCTTTAGTTTGAAACTACAGGATGCTAGTTTTCAGTTCATCGTACATGTAATTCCCTTAGTGACTGCTTGTTTAGTGACTGCATTTATGACCGTGATGGAAAAATGACTTTACAACCAATCCTCACGTTTACAACCTTTGCATAGCCATGGGTTCACCTAGCAACTGCTTCACTTAATGACCAAAGTGATGGTCCCATTTTTTTATTACTAAATGAAGACTAACTATAGCCATATCCAGAGCTCTTTTGAGAAACCTTTACCCTGAATGATCTTCTATGTTGTCATGGAAGCAAGAATTCTGAATGAGCCCTTTTAGTAGGAGAAATTTATTTGCCAATTTATTTGTACCACAGTCTAAGTACTCTTTGAAACTTTACTGACATATACTACATAATGAAATAAAAAATGATATCATTTGCTGAAGAGATGAGAGTTTCTTAACTGCAAGTGAATTCAACATGTAGTGCTTTGGAATAGCCTGTCTGGTGTCTACCTAGATAGTTTTTGTCTTTTCATCATCAAGCAAAGATGCTTTAATTTTTCCATGCACTTTAATCAATTAATACACTGAATTTTAATATATTGGGTTTTAGAAATGTTTTCATCCATGTTGCTTCTTTTATTCTATTGTTATGGATTTAATGTTTTACTGTATATTTCAGTTGATGTAATGTTTATTTTGCTTTCTGAGAAATCCTGGCTTTGAAGAGTAGCACGTCAATTTAAAAAGTTAACCAACATATATTGAATTGAACCCACAAAAATATTTGTGTGGCCCACAATATACAGTGAAGATAGTTTCAGCCTTCCCAGGTAAACCAAACAGGAAACATGACTACATGAGCTGATTCTATTTTATTGTAAGGTTTACCTTAACAGAACTTTGCAAGCCTGAAGATACAAATCTCCCGCTACCACTTTTAATCGCCTAATCAATCAGGGTGAGTCCTTCCTAGCTTTCTTCCTCTGATGGTTAAACCACTGGGGCCTCCTCACTCCCTTGTCTGATTGTTTCCTAGGGAACATGCTTTCCCCTATCCCTCCAGGACATTCTCACATACCAAGAGAATGATAACTAATGATAGTTATCACTCTCTTATGAGATCTTAAAAATGAAACCCCTTCTGATAATCTTGTATTTTTTAAAAAAAATTAGAAGAGATCACAAGTTTTTCAATAATGTGACTATAACTCTATATATACAATTTAAAATTTTATTGACTTCATGCTAAAAGCTGAAGTATTTAAGTAACTTCTTTTATTTTTAGTCCTTTAACCTTCTTTTTGTACTTCTCGCCTTGCTATGGTCTCATCAATTCCATTCAGCCCTAACTTTCTTAATCTTTCCCTTTCTCTAAAATCCATTTTCTTTACCTGACATATAAATGATTATTCTTGCAGAGTACTGATGATAATGGCCTCATGGAGAGAGGAAATAGTTTCTTACTTCAGCTTTTGAATGCTTTGTTACAGTTAGATGAATTTATTCTTACTATTTTGTTTTGTTTTTAATCAAGAGTCAGTTTGTTGTTTGTTGTTGTTAAAGGCACCAGGCTAGAAACCAGAACACCATGAGTTCTAATCCCATTTTAGGCACAAAGCCAAATGGGAGACCTTGGGCCAGTCACTCTCTCAGCCCTAGGCAATGGCAAGCCACTTCTTAAATCTTGCCAGGGATTTGTTCCAGGCAGTCACCAGAAGTTGAAAATTTCCTCAAAATAAAATACAATAACATAATAAATAAAATAATAAAATAAATAAAACTTGTTTTCTTAGTAATCACATTGTATGCCCTAAATCTAGACAATCTATGTTTTACTCCCACCACCCTACTGCTTATAATTTGTTTTAACATTTAATAAATAATTATAAGATGATAATATGTAATAATTGTACATATTAATGTAGTCAGCCACAGAAGCTTATTGGATGATTTTCATCCAATTACTTTCTCTTCACCAAATGTATTTCACAGGATTCCTGTCATTGAGAAAATTTGAGGAGGGAATACTGTGCATGCTGCCTTGAACTTCTCAATAAAAGCAGGACATAAATTAATCAAGTAAATAATTCCTATCTTGTTCTATGAGCATTTAAAAATATTTTGGTCTGAGATCAATAATTAATAACTCACATTTTATAAAATATACATTATTTCTTATAGCTGTGCATTAGATGTAAAAAATAAGTTCCTTATTTTCATAATTACATGACAGAAAATTAAAAAAGTATATCAACATATTTTAATATGCACCAAAATGATATACAGGGTTCAACTAAAGTCAAATGTCAATATGATTATTGCACAAAATATTATATCATACTGTACATTGTGAGTCCTCATCTCCCTGTAACACAATGACGTATATTCAATAAAAGGCAGGAAACTGAGTAAGTTGAATAAATAAAATATAGAGACCGAATAATGCTGGATGCCAAAGTAGTATAAATCAGAACACAATATTTAAACATAAAAACTATCTCAATAATTTCTGCAAAGATAAATATTTGTTTCTTTTAAATCTAATATGGTAGTAATTAACTCGAGCGATCAAGTTCCCATAATATATAGAAGGAGGTAAGTTATAAAAATTGTTAGGAAAATCAATACAAAAACATAACTAGTGCATGGAATTATGGAAAATGAAACATAATTAGTGCAAATAATGGTCCTCCTGCATGAAGAACATGTCCGAAGAGGAGCAAATAAGAGGAACTTGAAAACCATTCATTTAAAAATTTTGCAGGTTTTTGAAGGTTCGACCATCATGTGGAAGAATTTGAGATGTTTCTGCAGTTACTAGAATAACTTTAAATTTCCTCCTAAACAGATTGGTTACTGAATATATACAGTACATAGAGAAGGCAAGTAAATAAAATTTGAATCTTTGAAGACTTAGAAAAAGGCTCAAGAAAGCTAACACTCATTAACATTTGGCGATTGTAATGGTTACCTTAGTTTCACATCTAAGTATCTACCTCCATATCTACACCCACAAATATCAGCTAGCTAATTGAATCCAACTATGCCATTTGCCAGTTCTCTGCTGCTGGGTTAATTGTACAAAGTACTGTGAGATACAGCTCATTCCTTTGTTCCTATATTTATAGAAATGAAGGGTGGCAAGTACCTTTTTAATGAATCCAAGCTAAGAATGATTCATGTAATAGGCACTTCTTTGACCTCTATTTTATATATATATATTGTGTGATAATGACACAACCCAACTTGGACACTGTCATTTTCTAAACCTCAAAATACTTTATTTATCTGTTTGATATCAAACATGAGTTTATTTTAAAATAAGCAACAATTAGGATTATTTTAGACTAAAATTCAAGTTGAAGTGATGTACTGATTTATTTATGATATCCACTCAGTTATCTCAAACAGTGAGATGGGCAGCAAATAAATTTAATAATAATGAGTATATATAATATTATACAAATATATAATAATATTATTGCAAGAACGTTAGTATTAACAGTTTTAACATGGTATCAAAAATATAGAAACTGGTCGCTAGGTGGCAAAAGAACACCATAGTATGGTTAGATAAAATCCATGTCAAGAGAGATCTGACTCCTTTCAAATTTGTTTTCTTTAAGGTATTATGTTATTTTACATGTCAGACACCTCATATTCAAAATGTTATCTTGCATTTCTATGCCATACAATATTTTCTGGTAGTTCTGCTATTTCTACTCCCCCTTACGTTCAGCTTTCAACTTTGAGATTTTTTTGCTTGAAGTCCCTGCATCTACTACCTCTGCATAACCAGCCTTTAAAGAGAAGAGATACAAAACAGACCTTTGCTGTCAAAGCTGTTTTCAAGCTAGAGGAGGAGAAAAGGGTGAAGGAGGAAAAAGTGCTATGCTGTACCTTAGGCAAACTGTTTTTGTTCATGATGAAAACAAAATGATCGAAGAATGGGGAAAAAGCTGAACAAAACTCTCAATAAAACAATCAATGTAGGATTGATACATTGCGTTAAAGCTAGTTTATTTATTCTTACTGAATAAGCCAACATTTACTGAGTTCAAATAGAGTGCTGGACCACAAGCCATGGTTTACAAACTTGAATGTCTGAATTTAAACAACATATTAAACCATAAAATAGAAAATGTGTTATGGTTTAGATGCAACATATATAGGCCAAATAGCTAATGAAGTGCCATTGAACTACTCAATTCCTGGTAACTACGTAGTCAAATGCTCATCCTTATGAACTGAACCTAACCACAATTCGTAGTTGTTCCAATAACTTTTTAGCTGTCTTTGATCCCACATATCAGTCTTTTATCTATACCATCTTCTTCTATTTCCTCTCAACTGTACTTTGCATATATATTTTGTCTAATTCATCATTCAGTTGCATTCCACATGCAAAGTATATGAGTTTCTACTTGTATTCATTGCTTAAAAATGCAGTCCAATTTAATTTGGTTCTGGATCGATTGATGGTTCTTGCAGTCCATGGTACTCTTAGTAAAACATAGAAATATAATAAACTTCAGATCCATAATTCAGAGACATCAGTGATGATCCTTACATTTCTCTTCTTCAAGTTTTCCAATGCTCAGTGTTCAGCTTCCATATGGTAGTTTATTAACTTTCACTATTCTTCCAGCCTCAAATTAGAGAGAAGAGCATCATAGCTATATAGCTTCAATGGGCCACAGAAAAGCCCTCTCCCCATATTTTTTCAAGAATCCTCCCCATATATCTTCCCTTTATGTGTTCTGGTTGCCCTCACAATAGGGTTGTGAGCAACAATTGTGATTGCTACAAAAATTGAGAAAGCAAGAGAATTAGGCAGCACACAACCATACTACCACTCTACTGCCAACAGAGGGTCTGAGAAGATGTGATCTTAGAGCCTCCTAGAATTCTTTACAACTGGTGCGACACTAGGCCTCACTATATGAAAATCCACCAGCAACAGCATTTGCAGCAAGACAAATTCCACTTTTCTCTATTTTGTTTACTGCCTGCCATGCCTGGACATTATTTGAGTCTATAAAAGGACATGAAAGCAGAGGTGGTCCAGTTGACCTTTGGTCAAGTCCCTTACCAAACGCTCTTTAGTAACCTTAGATGTGGATTTAAGAGTGCTTTCTGTATTGGTAGCTAGTAAAACGACAAGAAACATAAGGCAGAAATAAACGGATACCAAGATATAATTTGTAGAAGTAGCAATTCAGACAAGACCCTTCCTTGAAAAATTCTGTTAGTATAACCTTGTCATAAAAGTAACATTAGCATGCATAATTTTGATTTCCTATCCTGTTTACCTTGAAGGAGCGATCTCAAATCTTGGAAATCTGAATGCATTGCTTCCCTTCCTAGTGAGGGTTTTGTCTGAGATGCTTTCTCATATTACAGCTCTCGCCTGGACGTAGATTTCTTGGGTCAGACCATTGTCTTGGTTGCGGCTCTTCCACCTGTTTCTCAAGGTTATTCCTTCTGCCAATTACTTTGGATGGGTGGATATTGTTTCCTTTTTGTAATTGAAATTGAAACAATCTAGAAATTTAGATGGTAAAAAGCACTAAAGACTACTAGTAATTATTAAAACGAATCCTGAGGTGGGCAGAATCTTAGCTGTTTTTATTCACAGCTTATTCATTTTGCTTAAAATGGCAATAAGGCTATTTTTATTGGATCTGACCAGAATCAAACCTAAATAAGAAGCTATTATGTTATTATTTTCATAAATATTAATTATAATATACTTGCTTTTGATAACTGCCTTTGGCAGAATGCAACCACGTTTCTGTGTATTTCACCTTATCTATTACTCTTTTCTACTACTATCTGCCATTTCCCGCAGTTTCTGCATTGTGACCTCCAGCTTTTTATGGAGTCGGCTGAGCCACCCCTTTTTGTCAGTTGGAAGATTGGCAGACTTGTGCATTTATCCAGGTGTCCATGAAGCCAATTTAACTAAAAATCCAGGTATATTTATGGGCACTTGCACATATTTTATCCTTTTTTTAAAAAAATACTTTAAATCTTTATAGTCTGCCTATCCTTAAAAGAGTTCTTGAAAGAGATTAGAAAAAAAGTTGCTGGCAGTGACTTCAGTTGTTCTGATAACTGTCATAGTCAAGAATATAAGGATTAGAAGAATCCAAGACTTACTCTGGTCTTATAAATATCAGAAATAAAAATGTAATGAGTATTAAATCTATATATATAAAAGTGAAAAAGCACTCACGCGTCATCACAAAATCTCCAGAACCCTAAAGCCTACAAACTTGAAATTTGGCAAGTATGTTCCTCTTGGCTTCTAGGTACCCGCTAAGAAAGGATTTTTCGAAATGACTATCAGATCATTAGTATTTCTTATACAGAAATTCATTAACACTCTGATGCTAAGGAGTTCTACTTCCCCTCCCCATCTGAAAAGAAATCTCTTCCAATTTAGTTCAGCTAAGCCATGCCCAGGCTCCTTGTTGTCTCCTTCTTGGTTACCAGCAGCAAATCTGGTTCAGTTCTCAAGGACAGCCCTCAAGTCTTAATACGCTGACAAGGTACGCTAGCTAGATTAATACCATGGATGCTGGTGCAAGGAGCTTTTTTCTTCCCATTTTCCTGCCAAAAAAATGCCCTATCACATTTAGTTTTGTACAGCCCAGGCACCTGGTCTCCCCTGCTTAGTAAGAACATAAAGATCCAAAACAGCCTAGATTGTCATACGCTGACAGTACTAGTAGATAAAAAAACCCATAGATGACTCACATATATAGTATTTTAAAAAACAAAAATATGAAGGTAACATGTAGTACAAGAAAGAATTACTTTTCACATGTGTAGCAGTAATTGATTTACTTGCTATTTTCTTCTGATAGGCATTTCAGTGTGGTAAAATTTTAAAAGATGGGGTTTGAAAAGTACCACCATTAGATGACTCAGTTTTCTAATGTTTTCTTATGTTTCACAATAACCTAAATGAGTATAACTTGTCTCAGCAGTTTGAATTTTCACTCTGTGACTGGAAGTCTCATTTGCCACATATTTTAAAGTAAAATTGTAATAAATGAACATGATGGTATTTCTAACCTTTTTTTCCTCTTTATATGTATATTATATTATGGAAAAATGAGTTGGTGGAAATAAAATAAAATTGAAAAAAATTGAATGATATAACTAAGCTTTTCTGAAATTCCATTTTCAATCTGGAACTTAAATATTTAATACATGTATCAAATATTTTACATCATAAAAGTATGGTTTAGAGTCAATTATGTATAGAATACGTAACTTCAGCCAATACAAAACTAAATATTCCTTAGCATGATTAACATCTATTACAAGAACAAAAATAGAGAACTAAAACAGTTATCAAGAAAACCTTTTCGCAATACATTTTCGTATACATCAATATACACACACATATTCTCTAATTTTTACTCAGTGTGACTGTGAAATTTGTCGGAGAGATTGTCTATTCCCTTCTGATTTGGTGAAATAATTTATTATACTTATAGTGTCCAGCATAGAAATTGAGACATATGAGCTGAAGTTACAGATTTAAGATGCTCTATAGATGCAAATTGCAGTTACATAAAACTATATGTCTACAATTTCTTCAAATAGGAGCACAGCTTTTTTATATGACGCTTAATAGTAAGTGTTAACACCACGTTAATGTGGCAAGATTAACAAGGTTACCTATCTGGTGATTGTTAACAAGTTTTTTTCAAGTGTGAATTTACTGAAAGCACTGGGGAGATATGTAAATTTGATAATGATCATGAATAAATTTACTTTACACGTTACAAGAATTACTCCTTACAAATGTTGTACTCAAATGATTTTTCCCTTAGTAAAAAAGAAAATTGTTTCCAAAACTTCACATAGAACTTCAGATTTATCTTGCTCATGAAAAACTTTGCAAAACTTCAAAAGCTTAAGACTGACAGGACAACTGAATATTTTGACTCTTTAGGATATAAGGATCATAGAAAACTGCTTCATACAGTAACAGAGTAACAGAGTTGGAGGGGACCTTGGTGGTCTTCTTGTCCAACCCCCTGCACAATACTATGTCTAATTATTCCATTTAGCTTAGTATATGGAGGGAGTAATCTTTCTACCAAAAGCTATGTTCAAAATAAGCTTAAAGGTAGATTTATTGCCCAAAGGAATGATTGTTTGGTGCATATTAAATTCTAATTCTGCTGACTGTTAGCAGTTTGATTCTAGTCAGTTCAAGATTGACTCACCCTTCAAGGGGGTTAAAATGAGGACCCAGATTGTTGGGGCAATATGCTGACTCCGTAAACCGCTTAGGACTGTAAAGCACTATGAAGCGGTATATGAGTCTAAGTGCTATGGCTATAGTGATCCAAGTGTCTGTATTTAGTCTATCCATCTCATAGGTGGATGCTTTTTGTACTGCTACAAAACAAGTTACATGTCCGCCATTATGTCACCTATTGGGTTCATCTGTTGTAATACATGTACATATATGTCTATGATATGTCTTGCACATTCATATATGCTATTTTTTTTACCACTTCAATACCTTCTTCCATATTGGTTCTATGGCACTTTTCTGCATTAGATTTGGTCTCCGAGCAAGACTATTACTACTCATCTCTCCATTGCATGCTGTAATTTAAAGCTTCTCCTTCTGATTTCTCCATCTTGATTTATTCAGGTTACACACTTTATAGCCATAGATCTCTGCTGGTAAAACTATGGCATTGAAAGTATGTACTTTTGCTTTAGTTTTCTCATCTATTATAAAATTGGTTTTCTGCAGTTAAAGCTGAGCCATACCACTTTTCTCTTGGCAAGTAGACGTAGGAATTGGCATCTTCTCTCATCTCATCTAGTTTCATGTCATGGTATGGGTGCTTCACAGATAAAATCACAGAGAATAATAACATGATATAACATTGAAAACAAACTTTTAAAAAGATGCCAAAAAAAGGAGCCAAACAGCAGGAAGGAGGGAGAGGGGTTCAATTACCTTTGCTAAAGACCTGGGTGAAGAGCTAGGTCTTCAAGACCCTTCAAAAAACTAGCAGAGTGGGGCCATCGGGATTCTGGGGACAATCTCAATCCAGAGGGAAGGCTCTGCAGAAGAGAAGGCACAATTCCAGTGTCCTGATAGTTGGCATTATTTAATCAAAGGAAGCTAGAGTGCATCAACCAGCTGGCTCAAATCAGCCATGCAAACATTGTGGGAGATACAGTAAGTAGTTCCTGAAATAACTTGGTTCTATGCTACATAGGCTTTATAAGTAGCAACTAGCACCTTGAGTTGCACTTGGAAACAAATTGGGAATTGGTGCAGTTGTGGAGGAGAGGTGTTATATGGACATACCAAGGCATGGCTATCAGGGCCTGTGCCAACACTCTGGACCAATTGAATCTACCAGGTGGTCTTCAAGGGCAGTCCTATGGAAACTGCATTGCAGAAGTTAAGGTAATCAGGGCATGAGTAACTGATCTAGGAGACTGCAGCTGGCACAACACATGAAGTTGCAAACAGAAAGGCCTTTCCAGCTTCTCACTGAGCAAAGACTGTGAAGCCAGGAAGACCCTCAGATGCTTACCATTTTTGAAAGAGGAAGTGGAAAATCTGATCTGGGGAGGGGCAGACTTGGTAGGATTAAATCAGACACAGTTCTTTCCCATCCACATCTGCATAGCCTCCAGTATTAAAAAAGACACGAAAGAAAAAGAAGACATCGAAAGAGAGCTAAATAGTAAGGAGATTGAGGAATTTATGGTCATATACATGTAAAAGCATTATTTTCAAATACTGTTTGAAAACAACTGCAAAGGCCAGGAGTCAACAAGATCATTAGAAATGTTGGCAGAAAAGACAAATAGGATCAAAATGTGAACACTATAAATAAATTAAGATGAAGCTAAAACTGGCAGGAAGGCACATAAACAAAAACAAGAAAACACAGATATGGGTTAGTCAAAGAATGAAACAATGGAACAGCCTAAAGATTTAGTGAAGAAATGGAAACCAATAAAAAGACTGCAATAATGGATGCATACTATCTAGGTATATCAAAATTGAAAAAAATCAACTGCAATTAAGAATGAAAAGAGCTGCTGGTCTCCAAGACTAAAACCATTTAGAAAGCCAGATTTTCAGTCTGTTCTTCAACTTTGGCAATAATGCTAGTGAGCTGTCCTGTCTAAAGAGGGCTTGCCAAGCACTCCAGTTGGTAGATTCTCCCACGATTTACTTACCCATGTGTGCTAGAACAAGCACCAATCACTTTCCTCTCTATGTCTTTGAGGACATGTAGTCTATATTGACAGATCTTCTCTATCCCATGTGTATGTGATACATTCCCATCCATCAATGGAATCCTGAAAGACAAAAACAGTTTTACTGTTCTTCTTGTTGCTTGATTTAAAAGGGAAAACTGATTTCTTGACAATTCCAATCTTGCCTGTTCCACAAGTGAACTCAGGGAAAAACTCAGAACAACCCTCCCAACCCGCAGCTTTTACAGAGCTCCACCGGTGAATTTTTAAAAAGTGTGGGGTGCAGATAGCCCATCATAAAACAGCTACAAAGAGCAGCATGAGGGCCACACTGTATCAACAATATGGACTCTGTGGTATGGTTATACTTGCAAGAAGGAGGATAGCCCAGTAGCTAACTGGCATAGGCTGATTACACAGAAGCAGGGAAGAATTGCTTTTGATGTGGAACAAGAAAAAACAAGTGGAGATTGCTTTGTGTTATGAAGTACCTATTTATTAAACTTTCTTGCATTCTGGTCTTCAAGAGACAGTTGGGGGGGCCATCCTGGCACTAGGGGAAGCGGAATGTCTCCGAAGAACTGTATGTGCTCTTCTCTAACCTCATTGCTATTTTGTCTTCCAGTCTCTCCACTACTTTCCTCTGGCAATTTTCCTCCCTGATTTCATTCAGGCTTTGCAAAAAGAAAAAGGAAGTGGGCCAGGAAGTAATAGGCTCTTTTCACCAGCTGAGAAGTCTTTTTAAAAAAGGCACTGCACAATAACCCCAAGCCATTCCCAATCCAAAACTCTAGAAACATTAGATTGCGTCCATTAACCATCAGAGGGGGTGGTTACTTGTTCCTTTTCGGGCTATTAACTGGAGGGGGGGGGATTAAATGTGTCTTTTGCTTTGGCACTAAACGTGAACTTTTCTCTTGCAGAAACGGATATATGTAATAACAAGGCACATTTGTAACCATGGCATTGCAAACTATGAGGCATAGGAAATAAAGCACGGGGGAGATGCTCTTAATAAAATAAATCAGGATCAGTCTCGGATAGGCCTCTGTAAGTCGCTGTCTTGGCTAAATCATTTGTCTCAGCTCACCAGAGAAAGAAACCTTGAGGTCTGACCTTGGGGCTCCGTCATCCGGTCCTCGACCTTGATCACTGCTGTTTTTAAAACCTGTTTTAACGAACATTTCCAAAACACTGCTCGCAGCTTACCACCAGGGGACAAGTCGCCGGCAAACGGCAACTAGCCAGAAAGGTGTGCTTAGCATATGCTATACACTAGCACCCGCCATTCATTGAGGAGAAAAACGCGCTCTCCCTGGAACGACTTAAGAGCCCGTTTCAGAAGGCCGGGAGTGGGGGGTGGGGATTAAACACACCCCTTCCCCCAGAAACGTCTTCTTTGAATGGGCGGCCGCTTTCAGATTGCGCTGGTGTGACCCACCGGGCGAAACCTGAAAACAGCGCTCGCGGGCCGGGCTTCTGAAGATGGATGAAATTACGCGCCTCTCTCGCCCTCATGCATAAAACATGGCGCCGGAGGCGGTGGAAGCCGGGCTCCCGGAGAGTAGAGTCAAGTAACCAGGACCGATCACTCTTGTGTTTCCTTGGAGCTGTCCGCGGCGGGCTGTGCGCTCCGCCGTCGGAGAGAAAACTGGGGGCCAAAACTTCTCGCTGGGCGCCGGCCTCCTCCTTCACGGCACGTGCAACCTCGCCGCGCCTTCCGCGCGACTTTTGGCGCCGCCGCCGCCGCTTTAGACCCTCCGCGCTTCTTTCCATGGAGCTCCGGCCGGGCCAACGCTGTCGATGCTTTCTAAGGAACAGACTTGGGAGGCGCAGAACCGAGCGCCGGCGTTTCTGCAGTAAGTGGCCCTCGAGGCGGGCATTTCGTTGCCCCTCAGAGAAGGCGCGAATTGCTTTTCCGCGCGCCCCTCCTTCCCTCATAGGGCTCGGTTGCGAGCTTTTGGGGAAGTTGCTTTCCGCTTCTCAATAGTCCCGGTTGTGAAGAAAAATGTAGCCTCGCCCTAGACGCCCACCTAAGATTTAATTCGCCTTAGGACTCCTCGGAGCTTTAAAGTAATTTAAAAGAAGGGTACAGATATTGTGTTCCCTCTCTGAAATAGAAACGGGGTCCATACTTCGTGGGAATCCTTACTGCCAATTATCCTCCTGTGCTACTCTGCTGTTTATCTGTAATGAGATAGTAAAGGGACGTGGCTCTGTGCCCAGCCTCCGTTCCCATGGCCTTCTTATTTATTTATTTATAAATAAATTTTATAAGCCGTCCATCTTACCTCATGATAAGCTACCTCTTAAGCGTCTCTCCTGTGGGTTGGTTGGGAAGGAGATGCAGTGGCTGAAACTGGGCCTATTAAGCAAATCTAATTTTTTTTTTCTAGAGAGTAGTTGTTATTTTTGCTAGAGAGTAGAAGACACACAAAGGCAGGGCCTGGGATCATTGTCTATGCCGATGTTTCTATGTGGGGAAGTCACCAGGTTGAGAAACACGGGTCTATGCAACCGTCTAGGACTCGAGGCCTAGGGAGATTCTCAATCATCCAGGTTCTGGTTGTCCCAAAGGTGCTTTAATAAAGGAGCTTCTCAGATGAGAAGCAAAACGTTTTCAAAGAAAAAAAAAACACCCAAGAAAGTTCAATTGCCTTGTGGAAAAAGCGTTTTAGTCTATGCAGCTTAACACTATGATGGCTAAGCAACCCACAAACTACAACTCCCAGAATTCCTTGACATTGCTGAAGCTGACAGGGCCTATGGAAAGAAAGTTCAACTCATTTGGTTGGTACCACTTATGTTTGAATTGCAACTGTGGTTAGTCATAGCATTGATTTCTGAATAATGCAGTGAAATTATCCCCACCAGTCCAGCAGCCAAAAATACCACATTGTATTTATAGAACCTATTAATCCAAAAAGTCAGGTTAAGAAGTATGCTCTTTCTGTCATGTGCAGCTCTTTTACCAAAAATTTAAAAATTTAAACCCAGAGTAGCTATGAATTTAGGTTTATCGCTTTTAAGTTCCAAATATCAAAAGATCATTGATATTTCAAATATCAAATATTCAAATTTTGCAACCTCTGCTTTCTGTAAATTTTAGGTGGTAGCTGCTTTGAGTTTATGTGATATGGTAAGTTAGGACTTTGCATAAAAAGCTTAAGGAAAAGGCAGTAAGTTGGCAATGCATGCTAGTTAACTAAATTTGTTGACTTAGATGTATTGGATAAACTAGGCAAGAAGTTAGAGGCAGCAGCCAGTTCTTGTGGCTGTGATATTTCTTTAATCTCTTGGACAATGAGATAGTTAACAGATAACAGATAATCAGAGTTGGAAGGGACCTTGTAGGTCATCTAGTCCAACCCCCCACCCAAGCGGGAGACCCTACACCATTTCTGACAAATGGCAGTCCAATCTCTTCTTGAAAGTCTCAAGCTCCTACAGCTTCCGAGGGCAAGCTGTTCCATTGGTTAATTGTTCTCACTGTCAGAAAGTTTCTCCTTATTTCCAGGTTAAATCTCTCCTTGTTCAATTTCCATCCATTATTCCTTGTCTGGCCTACAGGCGCTTTAGAAAACAGCTTGACCCCTTCCTCCCTGTGGCAGCCCCTCAAATATTGGAAGACCTCTATCATGTTTCCCCTGGTCCTTCTCTTTACTAGACGAGCCAAGCCCAGTTCCTGCAACCGTTCGTTGTATGTTTTAGTCTCCAGTCCCCTAATCATCCTGGTTGCTCTTCTCTCTGTACTTTTTCTAGAGTCTCAACATCTTTTTTATAATGTGGTGAGCAAAACTGATGCAGTACTCTAGGTGTGGTCTTACTAAGGCTTTATAGAGTGGTATTAGTACTTCCCTTGATCTTGATCGTATCCCTCTGTTAATACAACTTAGGATTGCATTAGCTTTTTTGGCTGCTGCTGCACACTGCTGGCTCATATTTAGCTGGTTGTCCACTAAGACTCCAAGATCCCTCTCACAGCGACTGCTATTGAGCCTGGTTTCACCCAGTCTATATGTGTACTTTTGGTTTTTCTTGCTTAAGTGTAGGGCTTTACTTTTCTCTACATTGAATTTCATTTTGTTAGATATGGCCCAGTGTTCTAGTCTGTCAAGATCCACCTGGATCTTGAGCCTATCTTCTTGGGTGTTAGCTATTCCTGCCAGCTTAGTATCATCTGCAAATTTGGTAAGTTCCCCTTCTATTCCCTCAATTAAGTCGTTAATGAAGATATTGGGCCTGACGGAACCTTGTGGCACCCCACTGCTTACTTCCCTCCATGTAGACTTAGACCCATTAAAGCAGGGGTCCCCAACCACCGGTCCGCGGACCGGTACCGGTCCGCGGAACAAGTCCTACCGGGCCGCTGGTTGCTGGGTGCCGCCATCTTTTTTTGATGAAAAAGTGCTTCCGGTGAGCTTTTCCGGGTAGAAAGCTCACCGGAAGCACTTTTCATCAAAAGATGGCGGCGCTAGCGCTCGGTGAGCTTTTGCGGGTAGAAAGCCATTTCTACCCGGAAAAGCTCACCGGCGCTATGCGCGCCATCTTTTGATGAAAAAGTGCTTCCGGTGAGGTCACCGGAAAGCACTTTTTCATCAGAAAATGATGCGGCGCGGCGCCCAGCTGATGCCGGTACCAGGCCGCGGCATAAAAAAGGTTGGGGATCACTGCATTAAAGGACTACTTGTTAAGTACGGTTTGCCAGCCAGTTGCGAGTCTATCTAGTCGTGGTGCTATCTATTTCACTTTTTTCTACCTTACTAAGAAGTAGGTTGTGGTCTACTATGTCCACAGTATTTTGCTGGTCTACTAATTTAGTCACTGTGTTGAAGAATGAAATAAGATTGGTTTGGCATGATCTGTTCTTAACAAACCCATGCTGATTGCTAATTATTACTTTATTTGTTTCTAGATGTTGGCAGAACTGTTTTTTTTTATTATCTTTTCCAGTATCTTCCTGGGTATTGATGTTAGGCTGATTGGTCTGTAGTTTCCTGGGTCTGTTTTTTTTCCTTTTTTGAAGATGGGAACCATATCAGCTCTTTTCCAGTCCTCTGGTAGTTCCCCGGTGCTCCAGGATTTTTGAAAGATATGGTGCAGTGGTTCTGAGATGACCTCTGCCAGCTCCTTTAAAACTCTGGGATGTAATCCATCAGGCCCCAGTAATTTGTTTTCATCAAGATCAGACAGGTATTCTCTTACTATTTTTTTTTGCTTATTTTAACTTTTATTTCTAGTCTGTCTTTTACAGTTATGTTTTTGGTGGGTTGAGCTATAGTTTCTTTTTGCATGAAGACAGATGCAAAGAATGAGTTAAGCAGTTCTGCTTTCTCTCTGTTGCCTGTTACTTCCTTGCCGTCTTCTCTCTTTAGTGAACCAACTGTCTCCTTGATTTTTTTCTTGTTATTTATATGTTGGAAGAAACTTTTTTTATTATCTTTGACTTTTGTTGCAAGTCTTTGTTCATTCTGAGCCTTTGCTATCCTGACTTCCTCTTTGCAGATTCTGGCTATCTGTTGATATTCTGCCTTAGTTGTACGTCCTTTCCATTTTTTGTACTTGTCCTTTTTTTCTTTTAATTTGCCAGAGAGATCCTTGTGCAGCCATGCTGGTTTCTTCTTGGTTTTCTTGTTTTTCTTTCTCAGTGGTATTGTGCTGGTCTGGGCTTCTATGATCATACTTTTTAGAGTTTCCCAAGATTCTTGAGTTATTTTCCCCTTTAGGATTTTCATCCATGGAATCTTTCCCAAGTTCTCTCTGAGTTTATTGAAATCAGCTCTTTTAAAATCCAAGACTCTGGTGTCATTATATTCTGTTGCTTGTGTTTGTGTTATGTTGAATTCTAGTATGACATGGTCACTCTCAACCAAGGTTCCTGCAGTTTCAACTCCCTCTATCACTTCTCTGTTTGTAAGAATTAAGTCCAGTATGGCTGTCCCTCTAGTTTCACCCTCTACCTTTTGGACAACAAAGTTGTCAGCTAGGTGGTTAGGAACTTATTTGATTTCTCACTTGGTGCAGAATTAGTTTTCCAATTGATATCAGGATAATTGAAGTCTTCCATTACTATTGTTGTGTGTTTCCTGCATATGTTTATTAGTTGGCTGGCAAAAAGGACATCTATTTTTTCTGCTTGATTGGGTGGCCTATAATATACACCTATGGCCTTGTCATTCTTTTTTTCTTTTATATTGACCCATATGCATTCTAGGAGGTTTTCATCTTTGGTTTCATGCATTTCTGTAGCAATATAGTGGTCCTTTACATACAGTGCAACTCCACCTCCTCTTTTATGGGGTCTGGTTTTTTTGAATAGTTTGTATCCTTCTACCAGTATGTTCCAGTTTCATGGGTTTCATCCCACCAAGTTTCTGTTATTCCAACTATATCATATTTACCTTCATGTATTCTTAGTTCGAGTTCACCCTGTTAGTTCCCCAGACTTTGTGCATTTGTACAGAATATAGGCACTTGAGATCTTTATGTCTGACACTGTATTTACTGTCTCCATAACCTGTGTTGTGCCTGCCTGCCCCTACTTTCTTCCCACTTGTTTGATTAATGCACTTGGTATGGCACTCACTATTAAGTACTTGGTTTTGGTTGGCATCAAGGTTGATAATCTTACCTGCACAAACATCTATTTTGCATGCACTGGTATCCTTATTAGTTTTAGGTAGGACAAGGCTGAAATGCAGAAGTGATATTCAGCAGATTCTGAAGAACCGGTAGTGGAAATTTTGAGTAGTTTGGAGAACCGGTAGCAAAAATTTTGAATAGCTAAGAATGCCACCTCTGACTGGCCCTGCTCCCATCTATTCTCAGCCTCCTGAGTCCCAGCTGATTGGCTGGGTCTTCTTTTGTTACCCTGCACAGAAGAACGGAGCTGGAAAGCAGGTTAGCAGGGGTGGGGGAGGAATGGAGATTTTACAGTATCCTTCCCCTGCCACACCCACCAAGCCACACCATGCCCACAGAACTGGTAGTAAAAATTTTTGAATCCCACCATTGCTGAAATGGAAAATTTATAATAAAAATGCCAGCATGCTTCTGTTTCCCTCTAAATGTTTTCCATAGATTATGATAACAAACATGAGAGAAAGAGACATAGCTTCTAGCTGCAAAGATTCCAGTCCTTTGTTTCACTGATAAACCTTTTCTGAGATTTGAAATAGTATGGTTTTGCAGCCAGACATATTTCTCAGGGTTTATTAAACATGATTTTAAATTGCTGCTGTGATTGGGATTGGGAAGACTATTTAGAATGCCTCCAGGCAGGTATCTGGAACAGAACATGGAAGGTTCTATGACAGGGGTCCTTGGGCCATGGTCTAGTCCATGACCTGGACAACCAAGCAAAACCATCACCACCCCACCCCAGTCCATGGAAGAATTATCTTCCATGAAGTCCCTGGTGCCAAAAAAGGTTGGGAACTGCTGCTCTATGAAATGAAGGAGAGATTAATGTTTGCTGAAGTCCAGAAGCCTGTGAGCTCAATTAGGTAGACCAGATTAAGAAATCAGCTCCATATGAAGACTAAAATTACTTTTATTGAAGTAGGCTACAATAATAGAATCTTGCAAGTCTTGATTGTGCCTGTAGCTCATCCCCTTTTTATACATGAGTGAATGAGGGAGGTATCTGTCTGAATCAATTCTGAATGTTATTGGTCTGTTGTGACTTTAAAATATGTTTCACCCCTCACTGCATTAGGAAAGCTCTTGCATATCTCTGTCAAGGTCATCTCCCTTACTTTCTATGAAGTCAGGAAGTAGCATCCAGTTAGATTTTCCATCAATGGAAGATGACCTGCCTACAAACTGCAGAGTTTTAGTTTTGCAAACAGAAAAAAATGCCTTTGCAATTATTCTAAATCCACCACTGATTTGCCAAACGCAGATGATAGTGGGAGATCAGGAAGATAGGGGCATTTTTTGGAGCAAAAACCCAACATTGAGGTGCCCTCTGTTCCATTATTGGTTTTTTTCTACAGAAACATTCCATTCATAACAAAGCTACTTATATTCATTGACAGGCTTTGTTCTGGATTGCCATGTACCTCAAAGGATTGCATATGCTAGTTGCTATGGTAGCTCAGTCTAACTGTTCTCAACAGTCCTTGGGTGGTTAATAGGATGAATGCATGTGTATCTAAAAAGAAACTCATTTGCAAAAGCAGCCACACAATAACTTTCTTCCACCAACATAAGCTTCTCTGAAAGAACATTCATTTAACAGATATGTAGGAGACATATCTAGATAAATGGTGCTACCTAAATTATAGTAGAATCTTTTTAGTTAATTTCTCTTTCCGTTGCAGTTTGCTTTTTCCCGGTTGCTTGTTCTTTTTTATTTCTTATAACTTGCCTATATGCCAGGTAAGGCAGATACATATATGTCAAATATGTTGCCCCCCTGATGTTTTTGTAATTGTAGTGTTGAGTCAGAGAAAGAAAATAGTGAATGAGAAATGTTCAGTTGTTCCATTGAGAGAGAAAGGGGGCGGGGTGGAGGGGTTAGTGCATAAGGCTTTGGCACTGTTGTGTTTGTTTCCTGCTTTGTAAGGGATTGGAGCTGGAATTCCAAAAAGAAGGTAAGGCCTGGGCTAAAAGAGCAAGCAGAATATATTTTTGTTTTAATCCCTGATATATTCTATCGCTAATCATCATATTGGCAGGAAGAAGCTTGGCCAAAGGTGGTGCCAAAGGACCATTCGTTAGCATCTGTTCAACTATGTGGAATGTTTTGCTTTTGTTTTCCCTTTTTGGACTTCCCTTTTTGGACTGTATTCAAAGTTTTTAGTCTGCTTGCTTGAAATATTTACTTGGAAAATCTTTTTGTCGGCATGTTTTCTAAACTGAATGTTTTGAGAATGTTTTGAGGAGATATGAGACTGTTTTGTAAATTTATGGTTCAGTGATCACTTCCAATATTCACTTCAAAGAAAGTGCAGGATATAATAAGTTTAAAGAAATCTTATTATAGAACAACTCAGCGATAGAGGATATAACTTGCATGCAAGAGATTCCAGATTTGATATTTGGTACCTCTAGATTTTCAGCCATCTTATGACTGGAAAAGGTTTGCCATGCTTGAAATGCTAAAGATGCTTTCCCTATTCTGGTATCCTTTCAATGTATTGCTTCTAAATATTCTTAGCAATCTATGATTTTCAGTGTTCATGCAGTGTTCCAAGTTACAAATGATCAAACTTCATTGCAAGTTAACATTTATTATTTATTCGTTAAATTTGTTTGCTACCTATATTGCAATAGGGCTACTCTAGGTGGCTTACAATAACATAATGGAGGAGCCATCTGATTGGGTACCCTCCTCTCTCTTTTTTCATTATTAAATTTGGTATGAAATGAGGTAGCCACACAAACTGGAGATTGTGGTAAAATAGCATCCATCAGATTTAAACAGAAGCAGATAGGACATTATAGTATTGGTATCAAATGAAGACGAAATGAACTAGAGATGCAAAACAATATTTGAATTTGGATCTAGAGGGATGGCATAGGAATGTTGGAGATGAGATGAGAAAAAAGGAAGAAGAAAGTGTATCAAACTCAACTCTGGGAATAGTGTATGAATTCAAAAATGGAATGGTGTTTAAATACCTGTACCTTATTTAAATTGTTTTTGTTATCAAATTTTATTACATATATATGCATGTGTTTGTAGGATTACATATGTATGTTACACAATTTCCAAAGCATAATTCAGACTATTCAGCATTTTGCCTAGCTGCTGCTTCATTACTTCTATTGCTGTCACAACCTTTATGGAGTGTCCAATGGCCTTTTAAGTTTGACAAGCAAAAAACACAGTAAATATTTCTCACAAATATTTTCCCTCTTCCATTTTGTGGTTTGATGTTTAACATACAAAATTATGTGCTAGGTTACTATTCAGGCAGTTTGCAAACTTGAGTTTTTTGTTATTGGAAGACAACTCTTTAATTTGAAGATGGTGGTAAATTCTTGGTAATAAAATGGCAAGTAGAAAGGCTCACTTCTATTTGCCATTTAGAAGGGTTAGAAAGAATGAAAAGGTTAACCTTTGCTTTGTTTCAAATCTCCTTTTCTTGACTTGGTTTTCATAAAAAATAGCTTTGGAATTGTGTTAAAGTATGCCATATATGTTAAAATAAAATTCTTTCTGTTTAAGTACAAGTATGCAAAAAGTTTCAAGATTAATCCAAGATGTTTAAAGGCTTTAAATATCTGGGTGTTGTACTAAGGTTTAAGTCAGGTTTAACTCCAGCTGGCTGGAGAATTCTGGGAGTTGAAGTCCACAAGTCTTAAAGTTGCCAAGTTTGGGGACCCCTGGGTTAAGTAGAAAGAGGTTCCAGGTGAAAATATACCAGGAATAGCATAGAGATGCTTGCTTGCTTGCTTTCTCTTAAAAGGAAGAAAAAGAAAGGGAGGGGTGGGAGAAAGAAAGAAAGGGAGGGAAGGGAGAAAGAGGGAAGGGAAAGAATGTGAATGAGATATGGCTGGACGGATGGATAGAGGGAGGGAGGGAGGGAAAGAAAAAGGAGAGGAAGGAAGGACCACAACTCTGGCACTAGATGCAGCTTCAGAAGATGCTTTGAAACAGCGTGGCAATCCAGGGCTGGAAGGGACCTCAGAGGTCATCTAGTCCAACTCCGCACCAAGAACATTGTTAAAGTGAGTATCTTTTGACCCACCCAGTCATGTGACCACCAAGCCATGCCTAGCCAGTCACATGACCAGTAAGCCACACCCACAAATTAGGCTATGCCCACAGAACCAGTTGTTAAGAAATTTGAATCCCACCCCTGCTGAATATATAGTACATATATCAGATGTTTAGATACATTAAGCAGAGATTAATAGCAAAGCTGTCAATTGGACAATTTTGCCCAGCTACATCTGTAACAATAAGCATCTGGATAATGTATATATCCTGTAATTCAACCAGCAAAATCAAATAGTAGTGCAAATAGTAATTCAGTTTGAAATAAGATATAACATTACCCAGTAGTTCCACAAAGACCATGATAGAATTATTGACACTATCTTCTCCCCATATTAGTGATGTGCAGAAGGAGGTCAGGGATCATGTGACAGAATGATGAAGGAGTGGTTCTCATCAACCTCAATAGATGATACTCAATCTTGGATGCTCTGAGTTGAATGAGTGAGTGGCTGAGAGGTAATACTTCCCCTCAGAAAGTGGTTCAGTTTCCACCTTGACCATTTCCTCCATTACTAATTTTGATGTCTGCATTTTGGAATATTCTTCATTTGTGGTAAGCGGGGTGTGTGTGTGGTGGCCGACCAGTTAAGACAGTGGATTTGTCAACTGGAAGGTCGGCAATTCAAGACCCAAGCACCATGTGATGGGGTGAGCTCCTGTTCTTTCTCCAGCTCTTCCCCACCTAGTAGTTCACATTGTAAACTGGTACAGTAATTAGAATTAGCTATGACCCTTATTCACAAATTTTTATCACACCCAGAAATAAACTGCAGCTGTCCTTTCTCCTTAGCATTCTGAATTTGTTCTCCATTGAACCTAAGGGAGAATCCAGGCTGGGCTGTCTCAAGCCTCGTAGCTCTGCAGATCGAGCTGAATTTTGAGGACACGCCCCCCCCCCCCGGCAACGGTCCCCAGTTCTTCATTTGTTCTCAATGTGTTGAGACCACCCTAAAAGGGCTCTGACATATTGGACTTTATTGAAGAATAATTCTATTCCCTGGATTCCTCTCTTCAGTAGCTTAATAAAAAGGTTTGACAGCTGGCTGGCTTTGTTGGTTCAGCTGCTTTTTGTTTTTTTGCACCTTTTTCCTTTCACGCCATTTTCTTTTTTTCCCCTATTTTATTTTGATTTTTTTTATTGTGTATTGTGTTTTTTGCTATTTTTGGAGTGAATTGTGGACTGTGATTGCCCCAGGAGCCTGTATGGCCTGGGCTGGGGGCCAATTCTTTGGTCTGTCTCTGAATTTTTTTCCCCTTTGTATTTGACAGCTGCGGCAGCCACGAGTCGCATTAGACAGCCAAATTTACAAGCGGCTATTCCAGTCCTTCGCGGCAAGTCCTGCTTTCAACCAGGCTTGCCTAGTTTGGGAGAATTTGGGACCTGGACATTAGGTCCGGTTCGCTTGACAGCCCCCAGAGCACCGGGACAGTGGCAAGATGCTTAAGCCTGCCTCTCTCTAATTGTGGTGGTGCCAGCGCTTTGGCTCACAAGTCGCTGATCCGTCAGGGCTTGTTGTGGTTTTAAAAGGGTCCACTTTTTTTCTTTTGGCTCTTTTGAACTGCCTCACTTGAGGAGCTGTGCTGGAATAATCAACAGCTTTTTGGTTGCATTTGCCTCCTGAAGTGGTGGACTGCTGATTCAGCCAGAGTAGCCAGCCTTGGGCTAAAGGATTTTATTTTTGATTTTTAAAATATCTTAATGTTATTCCTTATGTCATTGACAGTTGATTTTGGTGGGCTCAAAATGGCAGCCGGGGAGCTGATCATGATTTGTCAGCTCCTCAGCAGAGTAGAGAGAGAGCTACCAGAGGATCAGCTAAGCCCAGGTCTGCTGGTTTAGAGACAGCAGCCAGAGTTAGAGCCAGGGCCCTAGCACCTAAAAGACTTTCTAGGACAGAGGAAAGACAGGCCAGGTGCAGACAGAAGGGCTTGGATAAAGAATTCGACAAGGCTCTGAGGGAATACAAGATGGCTTACATCAATGCCATATCTACTCAGATTCCCCAGGAAAGCATGCAGCAAGACCAATTGGCAAATAATAGACAATATTTGACAGCCTGGTCACCAAGTGGTTCAGTTAATCAAGATTTGCAGGGAAACCTCCAAATTATGGCAGAGGCTGCTTATCCTGGTTCTGAGCAGTCAGAAGGGCTTATGGCTACTAGACTGGGAGGCCAATCCTCCAGTAGAACAAGATCTGTGCCAGAGGCCACTTTTACACAGCAGCAGGACTTCTCCCAGAGGAAGTTCAGGTGCAAGAGATGCCAGCCTTCATGAGAGCCTGGTTCTCTCAAGCAATTAGACAAGAAGTTTGAAGAGTATTCAACCAACAGCACCAGTTGTCATCTTTGGATGCTGGCAGAGGCATTCCTCAGGTGCATTGGCAATCCTGACCTACCACAGAGATTGTTCTCCATCTCCATCCGGAAGGAGCCAGTCTTGTGTTTCCGAAATGGACCTCCCACCGGAAAGAGACTTTTCAGAAGATGAGACAGAGGCAGCAGGTACCCCTCATTTAAGGGCCTTTTCCAGCCAGCTCTATTTAAGACTCTACTGGCTAAGGCTAAGAGCACGGTCCATCTAAAGAAGGACACGGTCACCTGAGATCTTCCCCCAGAAGGAGAGGAGCAGGAGAATTATATCTTCATTGAGAAAACATCAGTGGTAGATGCTGTTCCTGTGTCCCAGATGTTTTTGGATGTGATCAAGAGGCAGTGGGCCACCCCACTTACCCTAGTGGGTCGGAATCAACTCTATTTAATATAGACTAAGACCTTTTAAACATTATTTAGAGGTGCCAAAGGTGGATGGTCCAGTGGCAGCTCTAGCATCCTCATTGGTCATCCCGCCAGACACAGAAGGCACATTGAAGGCGGAGGACTGGAAGGAGGAGATGGCGCTCCTTCGGGCACATCAAGCTGACGCCTGGGCCATCAGAACATCCACAACTGCTTCATTTTTCACACAAGCCTCTCTGCGGTGGCTGAGGCAGTTGCAGGGTAGAATTCCACCTGAGGACTTTAGGGGCATCAGGATCTAAATAAGATAATAGCCGCAGCACAATTGACAACAGATGCCATGCTCACCGCAGCCACATTTTCATCCAGAGTCATTGCCTCCTCTGTAACAGCTCGTAGACTTCTCTGGCTATGAAATTGGCAAATGGACTCCAGAAACAAATGGAAGCTGGCGTCTGCCCCCTTTAAAGGGGAAAGACTTTTTGGGGAGGCTCTGAACCCCTTTTTGATGGAGACCAGAGGCAAGCGAAAAATCCTTCTGTCTCGGGAGGCATTTTGATTACTGGCCTTCGCCCTATTTCAGGAGGCCCTCCTTTAGACAGGGGGATGCTGTGGCAAGCTTTCCCCATCAAAATAGGCCCTTCTTCCAGAGATCTTTTTCTCAGGCAGACAGACAGATAGGCCTTTACTGCCAGAGGACATCAGAGGCCAAGAGGTCTTTCCGGGGCTCCAGTAGACCTTTTAGATGCAACAGGTGATGGCATAGTCAGCTTTCCCATAGGGGGCCGTCTGGGTCTCTTCTGGCAGAAGTGGGAAGAGACCATATTGGATGCTTGGATCCTAGCAACCTTACGATCAGGGCTCTCCCTGGAGTTTCTTTCTTCCCCCCAAAAGCTTTTGTATGCTGCCCTGTCTCCAGGTTTCCGACAAAGAGGGCTCTCATGGAATTGGCGATCCAGCATTTGCTGGATGTCCATGCCATCCAGTTGGTTCCAGGGAACCTGAGGAGGTGGGGTTTTTATTCAAGTTTGTTATCCCAAAGGCCTCGGGGGTGGGGGGGTGGGACTGGCGAGCAATCATCAACTTGAAAGGGCTCAACAGGCATCTGATATACCGAAGATTCAAGATGCACTACCTTCACTCAATCCTTGAGGGAATTTGAGAGGGAGACTTTTTGGCTTTGGTAGACCTGACGGAGGCTTACCTCCATGTGCCCATCCACCCAGACCACCACCAGTTCCTGAGGTTTTGCTATGGCGGCTGCCACTTTCAATACAGAGCTCTTCTGTTCGGCCTGGTATCAGCTCCATGGACATTTACCAAGCTCTTGGTGGTTGTAGCGACATACCTCATGTCCATACCCATAAGGATCCAGTGTTATCTGGACTACATCCTTGATAGCATCCTCTTCCTGACCCCAGATGGAGGAGGATCTGATAACAACAATCAGGATACTTCGGGAGCACTGGTTCTCGATAAACCTGGACAAATGCCATCTAGTCCCGTCAACTCATCTCTTGCATTTGGGGGCAATCATAGATACTTTGCCGGGGCAGGTCTTCCTCTCCCAGGAACGTCGGGACATCATAAAGACCGTGACAACACAGATCCTGTCTTCCAGAGAGGTTCCTATCATCTTGCTGTCTCAACTTCTGGGCAAGATGATCTCGTGTATTGGCATTGCTTCCTGGGCCCGCTTCCATGCCCGGACTCTGCAGTGGTTCCTGCTCCCCTATCAGAGGGAAGGCAGGGGCAATTTAGCAACGAGGGTTCGAGTGCCTGTAGCGGTACTTTGCTCGTTCCATTGGTGCCAGTCCTGGGCCATGGATCAGGGGTGTTTCTACAGGGAGCCCCAGAGAATTTCCATCACCACCAGCGCCAGTCTGTATGGTTGGGGGGCTCACCTAGGAACCCAAGTTACCCTGGGGAGGTGGTCACAGGAGGAGCTTGCCTACAACATAAACTGGATAGAGCTCAGGGCAGCCCGCTTAGCTCTCAAGGGGCTAAGGCAGGAAGTGCAGGAAAGCATGTCCTCCTCACGAACAATGTGGCCACCAAGGCCCACATAAATCACCAGAGGGTCATCCGCTCCAGATCCCAGATGCAGGAGGTGACTCAATTGTGCCGGTGGGTGGAGAGACACCTGTTATCAATACAAGCAGAGCACATCTCGGGGGTCTCCAATGTGCAGGCAGACTGGTTGAGCAGGGCCACAATCGACCAGTCAGTGTGGCACCTGCATTCCAGTCTGTTCCAGGAGATGTCAGAATGGTTTGGCTGACCGATTCTGGATCTCTTTGCCTCCCCAGAGGACTCGCAACTCCTGAGGTTTTTTGCAAGGTTTCCGGCACCGGGGCGGAAGGGGGCAATGTTCTCCGGTGCAGGTGGCCCCAGGGGCTATTGTATGCTTTCCTCCCCTCACCCTAATCCCAGGGACAATCCAAAAAGTATTGTTGGCGAGAGCAGAGGTTTTGTTGGTAGCCCCTTACTGGCCCAGGAGATCATGGTTCGCCGATCTGGTAGGCCTATTGGTTGCCAGATCTTGGAGAATTCCCCCAGAAAGAGTCTCCCTCAGCCAGGGTCCAATCAAGCACTCGGAGCCAGAGTGGTTCCAGTTGACCGTCTGGCGCTTGTGCAGGGGTTCCTGAAATGGGAGAAGCTTTCCAAAAAGGTCATCCAGACAATCCAGGCTGCCAGGCGACCTTCCATAACCAGAATATACGATGCCACGTGGAAGATTTTCTGCAGTTGGTGTACCAGCCACTGATTGGAGCCTACTTTGGTGTTGGTGGCAGATGTGTTGGAGTTTCTGCAAAACGGTTTGGACAGAGGGCTATCCCCCAATACCTTAAAGAGGACTTTCTCTTTCATTTGAGGACTCAAATACTCTTGCCCAGGGAGAGAGCCTTCCTTTGGGGAGCCACAAATTTGAAGCCACTGGTGGTTACCCCACCTGGGACTTGCCGAAGGTCTTGCAGGCGCTGACTTCTTCCCCATTTGAACCTTTGTGGGAAGCCAGCCTGTGTCTACTCATGTGCAAGGTGTCATTCCTAGTGGCCATTACATCGGCCAGGCATATCTCAGAGTTGGCGGCCTTATCAGTTAGAAAGGACCTTTGTGTTTTTCATTTGGGCAGGATGGTTCTGTGGTTGGACCCTACCTTTCTGGCCAAGGTGAACTCCTTATTCCATCGTTCCCAGGAGTTGAT
Organism: Notechis scutatus; assembly: GCF_049901735.1. Classification (NCBI taxonomy): domain Eukaryota; kingdom Metazoa; phylum Chordata; class Lepidosauria; order Squamata; family Elapidae; genus Notechis; species Notechis scutatus. Next base: position 148,154,665 of record NC_142011.1, on the reverse strand, counting down.
TTTGCCTGACTTTTGCCCAGAGCCTAAACATGCTCTGGAGTGCAAATGGCACACCTTGGACGTAAGAAGGGTCCTCCACATTTACATCAAGCAAATCTCTTCCTTCAGGAAGACTGAGTCCCTGTTCATCTCCTTTCAGCTGTCAACTTTGGGGCGCAGGGTGACATCTTCCACAGTGGGCAGTTGGCTCAGAGCCTGTATTGCTAAAGCCTGTGAGTTGCAGGCTCTTCCTGTGCCCAGGAGAATCACCACACACTTTACCAGAAGTGCGGCAACTACTGTGGCCTGGGCAACGCAGGCATCGGTTCTGGACATTTGTTGAGCTGCAACGTGGTTGTCTCTGACCCCATTCATCAGACATTACCGGATTGATTCTTTTGCCTCAGCGGAGGCGGCCTTTGGCAGGTGAGTCCAGCAGGGCATACATTTAGAGGCGGGGACTTCAGATCAGACCTTTTACCACCCATAGGACAGCCATGGTATGTCCCAGCCTGGATTCTCCCTTCGGCTCAGTGAAGAAGGGGCATTGGTCCTACCTGACATGCCTCTTCTCAGGGAGGAAGGGAGGGAGAATCCAGTCCCACCCTGAAGTCTGTCTGGTCAGAGTCAGGAGAGGGATTTTCACCGAAAGGACTATATTTCAGAGGATGAGGGACAATGGAATTCGCTTCAACTTCGTTCAGAACTGGGGACCATTACTAGGGAGACGTTTCCTCAGATTTCAGCTCGGTTTGCAGAGCTACAAGGCTAAAGACAGCTCAGCCTGGATTCTCCCTTCGACTCCCTGAAAAGAAGTGTGCCAAGTAGGACCAACGCCCCTTTTCATTTGCTGTATGCCCGTAATTGTACTCTGAAATTAAATGTCCCCACCATTTCTTTTTCATTAGTTTAATAAAAGAAATAAGGAAGAGACACGCAGTAGGGCAGAGAAGTGAGAAGGACTAAAGCATACTCACTCTAAGGGTATTTCCACATATTTTTTGCACAGGTTCAGGAGTGTTCTGTAACAGTTAACCTCATATTGTCGTGCGTGTTCAGCAAATATAGAAATGGCATATTTGCAACCACAACAAACATGATGATGATGACAATGATTCACGATTAGGCAAATCTACATATTGGAAAATTAAATGATGCATTTACATTTTTTTTGTCTTTTTGGAGTAAATTATGTTTAAGGAAAAGCTTGCTCCCGAATTTTATTTATTTATTAAACTTGTATGCCGCCTAACTTGACAGAGGTTATTAGGTGGCTTACATCTATCTAATTAAATGTACTATAAAACATTGAAACAATAAATAAGGATCATAAACTTAAATTTCAATTAAAATAAAACTAATCAAGGTGGAGAGGGAGGGAGTAAAGTGTGCACAGGAAGGGTGTGGTGTTACCTACTCCTTTAACCACCTCTAAAGTGCCACACCTCCATTTTATCAATGTATTAGATTATATTTTTATCATTAGATTACTAGATTGCATTCTTATCACTCCCCTATTGACTAACTACATTATTTACTGAGCCCATAATGTAGTTTTTATTCAAAGTAAAGTATGAATTCAAACATTCTAATTTGTAGATCATGAATTAATAGTTTTGCATTTTGTTTTAATATTATAATCTAAATCCCAAGTTATTATTGGTGGATAGCTTGTAGCCATGTCGCTTGGGAGAGCAGCCACCAGGTGTATTTGTAGCTAACCTGTGGTTGGTGATAGATATGCCAGGTAAACATACTTACTGATTGACATTACCTTTTCTAGGTTAGCTATGACTAGATTTCAGAATGAAATGAACATGCTAGTAGAATTTCAGTGTAAAATAAAGGAAACGGCATGCATTTTTAAGACCTCAAAGTAGCAGGTACTGAGAGATGAACCTGACAAGATGATCTCCATTGGATAGCAATAGCAATAGCACTTAGACTTATAAACTGTTTTATAGTGCTTTACAACCCACTCTAAGTGGTTTACAGATTCAGCATTTTGCCAACAGCAATCTGGGTCCTCATTTTGCCCACCTTGGAAGAATGGAAGGCTGAGTCAACATTGAGCCTGGTGAGATTTGAACTACCAAATTGTAGGCAGCCAGCTGGCAGCAGAAGTAACCTGCAGTACTGCACTCTAACCACTGCACCACCACGGATCATAAAGCATCAGTTGTGATGAAAATGGATGACTTGTTCCTGGTACTTGGGAGATGATTTGAGAAACACCAATCTACTCAGCAATTAATATGGGGTATTCATGCTTAGTATGGGTATATCACTATACTGTGATGAAAATGACCTGATGATTCTTCTCTCAGTATGAATACTAGCAAGATTTTATAACTTTATTTTGAGAAGTGCATTAAGTTTTTGAAAATAATTAGAGGTATCTGATTAGAGCCCCAGCTCTATTCTTAAGTGCTCTACGGCAGTGATCCCCAACCTTTTTATGGCGCGGCCGGTGCCGGCATTAGCTGGGCGCCGCCATCTTTTTGATGAAAAGTGCTTCCGGTGACCTCACCGGAAGCACTTTTTCATCAAAAAAGATGGCGGCCAAGCGCTCGTGAGCTTTTCCGGGTAGAAATGGCTTTCTACCCGAAAAGCTCACCGAAGCACTTTTCATCAAAAAGATGGCGGCGCCCAGCAAACCAGCAGCCCGGTAGGACTTGTTCCACGGACCGGTACCGGTCCGCGAACCGGTGGTTGGGGACCCCTGCTCTACGGGAGTATCCTGTAGAAGAACAAGAATTTTCCTAAGAAAATTATTTTGAGCTATTTCTAAGTGAGTAACCATTTGTTATTTCATGCTCAGTCAATCCCTTGCTCCATGCAGAAGCTGTGTGTTATACTCTGAAACCATTTAAAAGTGGGGTGCTATTAACTCATACCTTTTAGAAAAAGAAAGAAAAAAGCGAATGACTTTCTTACTCTAAGACAAGCAATGAACCTGTGTTAAGATGTACTTTCCAAGCTGAAGAGTCCTGGAATGAAACAGCAGATATTTAGAAGTCCCTATCATCTGTTTTCCATTTCACAATAATTAGGTATCAATCTAACCAGCATTCTTTTGATCTCAGCATAATGTAGGAATATCATGAAATGAGCAAATATAGAAATGGCATATTTGCAACCACAACAAACATGATGATGATGACAATGATTCACGATTAGGCAAATCTACATATTGGAAAATTAAATGATGCATTTACATTTTTTGTTTGTCTTTTGGAGTAAATTATGTTTAAGGAAAAGCTTGCTCCAGAATTTTATTTATTTATTAAACTTGTATGCCGCCTAACTTGACAGAGGTTATTAGGTGGCTTACATCTATCTAATTAAATGTACTATAAAACATTGAAACAATAAATAAGGATCATAAACTTAAATTTCAATTAAAATAAAACTAATCAAGGTGGAGAGGGAGGGAGTAAAGTGTGCACAGGAAGGATGTGGTGTTACCTACTCCTTTAACCACCTCTAAAGTGCCACACCTCCATTGTATCAATGTATTTTAAGGGATTAGATTATATTTTTATAATTAGATTACTAGATTGCATTCTTATCACTCTCCTATTGACTAACTACATTATTTACTGAGTCCATAATGTAGTTTTTATTCAAAGTAAAGTATGAATTCAAACATTCTAATTTGTAGATCATGAATTAATAGTTTTGCATTTTGTTTTAATATTATAATCTAAATCCCAAGTTATTATTGGTGGATAGCTTGTAGCCATGTCGCTTGGGAGAGCAGCCACCAGGTGTATTTGTAGCTAACCTGTGGTTGGTGATAGATATGCCAGGTAAACATACTTACTGATTGACATTACCTTTTCTAGGTTAGCTATGACTAGATTTCAGAATGAAATGAACATGCTAGTAGAATTTCAGTGTAAAATAAAGGAAAGCGGCATGCATTTTTAAGACCTCAAAGTAGCAGGTACTGAGAGATGAACCTGACAAGATGATCTCCATTGGATAGCAATAGCAATAGCACTTAGACTTATAAACTGTTTTATAGTGCTTTACAACCCACTCTAAGTGGTTTACAGATTCAGCATTTTGCCAACAGCAATCTGGGTCCTCATTTTGCCCACCTTGGAAGAATGGAAGGCTGAGTCAACATTGAGCCTGGTGAGATTTGAACTACCAAATTGTAGGCAGCCAGCTGGCAGCAGAAGTAACCTGCAGTACTGCACTCTAACCACTGCACCACCACGGATCATAAAGCATCAGTTGTGATGAAAATGGATGACTTGTTCCTGGTACTTGGGAGATGATTTGAGAAATACCATTTACATTCAGCATTTCCCGGTGAAAATATATTGTATATACTAAATCTGGGTCATCTTAATTAGTTCCCTTTGTTATTTCAGCTCTAGTTGCTATTACAAACAAATTAATCAAATTTCTTTGGTGAAGTGAATATTGATAAAAATCTATTGTGATAGTTCCCTTCAGCAGCAGATGAGATTTCTAGTTAGAAAAACCAGAGGTTCCTCTCTTTCTGTCTTGGATAATTTATTGGGAAAATGAATGCTTTGCTTGGAAAATATATTTTACACGGTTCTGTGTTTCATACTGAACCAATTAGTTTAGTAGTTAAGGCACTGGGCTGGAAACTGGGAGACTGTGAATCCTAGTTCTGCCTTAGGCACAAAGCCAGCTGGGTGACCTTCTGTCAGCCATTCACTCATAAAAAGGAGGCAATGGCACACTACTTCTGAAAAATCTTTCCAAAGCAATTTAAGGGATTAATTCAGGCAGTCATCAGAGTCAATGTGGACTTGAAGCACATATCAAACTAGTAACTTATTGTTATTTATACTAGTTAAAATACCATATTACATTTTTGTGCTCACACAGTAGTTTTATTTTCCTACTTCAAGGTAAGTTGTCAATTAGCAAAGATTACAGAATTTGGAATTTGCTGTAGTGTATATTTCTAAAAGAACCTGTTGCATTTTTTGGAGTATATATATTATATAGTGAATATTTGAAGTTGATATGATACCCATTTTTTCAAGGGCAGAAATACCTTACATTCCAAGTTGATAGTTTGACATTTCAGCTTCCATTATTATAAACCTTTGGCAGTTTTTAGCTGTGCTATATACAGCATGTGTGTGGGAGCCTAAGAGTTTCAGATTCCTGAGGGAAACAAAAGTTGCTGTGCTGTAGTTTCACGTAAGCCTTTGTTCTTCATGTATGATTTAGGATTTATATCTATAAATATTTTATATAAATAGAATAAAACTGATATAATTTAAAAATTTTAGTTGTAGATACGTGTTCTTGTGGTTTGATTTCTTCTTTTAACAAATTTGAGAAAGTCGAAAAACACCGATTGATTTTTTATTGATTTTTTTAAAAAGGCCTTAGATTGTGTCAATCAAGTCAAGCTGTGCAATGTGCTCAGGAAAATGGGAATCCTGAAATTTGATCATGTGATGGGGCACTGAAATGTCTGGAACTGCAAGCATGGGTCATAACTATCATTCATTCAGTGCCACTATAGCCTGGAACAATCGCTGAATGAATGGTAATTAAGCGAAGGGTACATGTATAAACCCATTGGAAAAGACCTGGATGTTGGGAGTGAAGACAAAAGGAGAAGAGGATGGCAGAGGATGAGATAGTTAAAATGGTGTCATTGACATAATGAACATGAATTTGGGCAAACTCCAGGAAACTAGGGCCTGATGTGCTGTGATCCATGGGGTCATAAAGAGTTGGACGTGATTTAGTGACTGAACAACAACAACCTGTATAAACCTAGTTAGGTTTAGTCTGCCACATTGCATAAAATATGGTGGTTAACTTATGTTGTCTAATCAGAGTCTGTCTGTCCTATATAGTACTTAACTTTATTGCCCCAACCTCTGCCAATACGGTGTTAAATTGTTGTCTTCTTGTTTTTCCTAGGACAGGAAATTATTACATTCTCCATTATACTGCTGCGAGAGTCCAGGACAGGGACAGGAAAAACTCTGCCTCCTTCGTCTTGGGACTGAGTCTGCCAAGCTGTTTAGACCCATCTCTGTTGCCATGATTATTGAGCTTTCAACTCAGTCCCTTGTCGGAGCTGGATGTGTCTGAGCTCTCACAGAGCATAACAAGGAATTAAAACCTTGATTCAAACTTCTGGTCAGTTTATCGGCGCTAGACCTTGAATCCTGCTCACGGGGACCCGGTAGAGCAAGCACAATGGCGAAAGGGGTTGGGAAGGGCCGGAGCTTCGGCTCCCAGCGCTGAGGGCACTCGAGCCGCCATCAAAGACATTGTAAGTGATCCCGGCAAGCCCAGGCGGCTGGCAATTGGGTCTTATTGCCTATAGGCAAGCTAATTCCCAGATTAACGGCGCAAGGAACCCTGCCTCGCTGGAAAGCCTCACTGCGGCTTTGCACCAATCAGCTGGCCATTTTCGGCGACAAAGCAGCACAAAGTACGGTTATTTACAGTCTCCTGCCCGTCAGTAAGGACTAATTTCAAGGCCTCACAACGGGATTGTTCCACTTGCCTGGCCATATTCAGGGGAGATGAAGATAGGGAGGCAGCCCAATTCAATCAGCTTCCTTGAGACAGTATAATTCAAAATGGAGGGCGCGACAGACCTGTTGGTCGAATCAAGTCACAAAGAAGCCCTGTTCCCTACTGTAGCACTGGCCTCATCTAAAAATAGGAGACGGGCCAAGGCCCAATCAACAGCTCAGGAGGCGGCAGCCAAGATTAAAGCCAAGGCTGTCGCAAAGAAGAAAAAGACCAAAGCTGAGGAGAAAGTGGAGAAGAGAAGACATGAGGCCCTGGAAAAGCAGTTTGCCAAGGGCCTGGAACAAAGAGGGGAGGGGCCAACCGTTACCCCATTCTGGTGGTTTGCAGGACTTTCGCCATAATGTTGCCAGATCAAAATCAGAACTGGCTACATTCCAATTGCCACAGACTTGGTCTCCAGATGGAGCTGGTGAACCAAATTCCTCTATGACACAGAATCTTAATAGAACAGGTCCTAGCAACAGGCCTGCTGCTTGGGCAGAACCTTCTGCTTCTTGCTGGAATCAGCCAAATATATGGCAGAGGCCACCAGTTGAGGCCACTTTTACCCCAACTGCTGCAGGCCTGGGGGTTACCCAGGACAGATGTCCCAGATCATATGAGAAACATGATCTTTGTAGCTATTAGGCAGGGGATTGTCAATGGTATTCAACAAATCTTGGGCCCTACTGGGTTAGCACCTAGACTATTCAGAGCCCCTGTGCAAGCCTTGCCTCAGGAGGGACTTCCACTTGGAAGGATGGTTATACTAGAACCCCTGTGCAGGCCTTAAACCCTTCCCACAATGAATGGCTGGAATACCAGGAGACATATTCCATGGGTCAATCCACAGCCATTCTTCTGGTTCTGAAGAGGAGGAAGGGGAAGTAAGGGATTCTAATTTGTCTGAAGATGAAGGTGTGAAGCCTGAGCAACCAGTGTTCATTGGTTTATTTAAGCCCACATTGTTTAATTCTCCGTGGAGCTGCTGCGAGCATCCAGACAGTGGGAGGTGCTCCAGTCTTCACTCTAACAGGCTGAGCTATAATTGAGGAAGGCTCCTCCTCCTCCACGTGACTCCTCCATGCGTTCCCCCAGTTTTAGCTCAGCCTCGCTAGAGACAGGCAGCTTGTTCGTTTATTCCTTGGCCGATCCAGGTTCCTTTCGCTTTTTTCTGCAATTCAGGTTTGATCTCTCCTTTCTCCTTGTTCCCTGCGCTTTTAGTTTTCATCCCAAATTTAGTTTCTTTTTCGCTCCTTAAGGGGGGAAATAGGGGGTTTGGAGCCCTTTGCCCCCCCCACCCCCCTCCTCTTCCTCTGCCGTTGTTTTCTAGCCGCGCTACAGCTGAAAAGCGGCTTGAGATCGCGCTATAGATAGCGCTGCGTTGCGCCTTCCCCCCACGAACGCTTAAAAGAAGGGAGCTTCTTCTCTCAACCCTTGTGTCTCTTTCTGCCTTTTTTCCAGACGTTGGTGGATTTCAGAGGGTTTGGGTGCCTCTGGGGTAGTCATGCCGGAGCTGGCGGCCATTTTGAGGGCGCCTCGTGGCAGGCCGTCATTTTGAATTTTTTATCTTTCCGATCGGGCTGCAAGGCTGCTACAGGCCCATAGCGGGACCGACAGGCCGTGTGGAGCCCGGATTTGGAGGGTAGAGTGGTTCAGTGCCCAGTTACCCTTGCATTGCTATTATTGTTGGCTTTCTGTTCTTGCCCGCAGCTCGCCCAGAGACTCAGGCACTCACTTCCCATTTTTGTTGGGAGGCTGCCTCAGGAGGCCCACCTTTTTTTGCCCTTTGTTGGTTATTCTAATTCATATTTTTTTCCTTTTTCCTGGCCTCTGCGTTCATTTGGTGGATTGGTTATTTAGGTTTTTTAACTCCAAATTTATTTCCCTTCTTCTTACTAAGATAAGTTGAAGGTACATTTTTGTTTTTATTTCTGTTGATTGACATTTTTTGGGCCACGCCCACAAAATAAATAAATAAATAATAATAAATAATAATAAATAAATAATAATAAAAAAATTATCCAAAAGGGGGACGCGGCCCAACTATAGGAAAGCCGGCCTACGTTGTAGGTCGAATTCCCAGGCGTGCCAACCGTCTTTTTTTCCTTATTGTCAAAAATCTTTCTTGTGTCATGGCAGAAGGCAATCCTAGTGGCTCTTCTTTGAAGGCAAAGTCTAAGACGCACTATCTGCGCAAAAGGGACAAGGACTCCTCCAAGGCCTCTCAAATGGATGCCTTAAGGCGTCATAACGCCTTGGAGAAGGAGTTTGACAAACGATCTAAAGACTCGCATTCTGCACATCCTGCCCTGCCCTCTGTTTCTACTCAACCCCCTCCCCTTTCAGGTCAACCTTCTCTTTCCAGATGCTCACTTGCACGTAGCCAGACTTCTCGCACGCCAGAGGCGACTTTCACACCAACTGCAGCGGGCCTACGTCCAGAAGACCCGCCCTCAACCATTATCCCGGACAGCATTAGAGAGTGGATGCAACTGGCCATCAGACAAGGGATAGCAGAGGGTATCCAGCAGTTGGCCAGACCAGGTTCCCAAACGATGGCACCCGAAGCTGAATCGATGTCCGGACGATCGATCTCCAGGCCGGCTTCACATCTCGGTCAGGTACCTTCCCAAGTGGAAGCCCCCTTCCCAGAAGGGGAGGTGAGCCAGGAAGAGGAAGAAATGGGGTTTGAACCCTTCAGGGAAGGGGAAGGTTCAGACAGGAGGTCGATCCAGTATTCAGAACCATTCTTCGAGGTAGACCCCATGGAAGGGGAGATGTCCGAGGACGAGGGCATTTCCCCTGACCAGCCAGTATTCGTAGGCCTATTTAAGCCTCACGTGTTTAAGTCCTTGTTATTCAAGGCAAAGAATGTCTCGGGCCTGGCTTCCCAGTCTCCTTCTGAACAATCACCAGCGATCCCGGGGGGACCAGAAGACTCAGTTTTCAGACAGCCGGTCATCGAAACCGAGGTCATTCCAACTCCCCCAATTTTTTCCTATTTGGTTGCTAGGCAATGGGCCTCTGCGGGCCCCCCTCCTGCTCCTTCCAGTCAAGACAAGAGATTGTTCAATCTCGACTCGGAATTTTCTAACATGCTAAACACTCCGGAGGTAGACGATCCCATAGTGAGGCTAGCATCCTCATCCAACCCCACCGACGCTTTAGAAGCACTGAAGCCGGAGGATAAGCGAGCTGAGATGGCTCTGCGACGAGCGCACCAGTCGGATGCTTGGGCCATCCGGTCGGCCACAGCCGCGTCATTTTTCACCCAATCTTCTATCAGGTGGCTCAGGCAGTTAAAACAGCATGTCCCCCCTTCAAACACTAGAGCACATCAGGACATTGCAAAACTCACGGCCGCAGCAGAGTTCGCAGCCAATGCCACTTTTCATTCCGTGAAATTTTCCGCTAGGGCCATCTCCTCGCACATTTCTGCCCGTAGGCTACTCTGGCTTTGGCACTGGCAGGCTGATGTCAAGAATAAAGCCAAATTGGCCTCAGCTCCTATAACGGGGAAAATTGTTTGGCCCAGCACTTGAGCTGTTGCTGATGGAGAGCCGGAATAAGAAGAAGTTCCTCCCCTCGCTTTTTCGAAGGCAAGAGTCTAGAGGGTCTCAGTCCTTTCGGAGGGGCTCCTTTCGATCTTCCTTTCCACCGGCCTTCACCCCTAGGTATCAGGGCTCCCCGATGTTCCGGTCGACCTATCAGGACCGGAGCGACTCGGGGGATAGAAATAGAAGGGGAGGCTCCTACAGGAGACCCTTCCGGGGCGCTGGGAATAAAGCTCCCCGCCGTCCCAGGTAGCCCTTCAATTTCTTATCCCATTGGCGGTCGCCTTAAGTACTTTGCCGACCAGTGGGACTTATCCACGTCAGATTCCTGGGTTAGGGACACTGTAAGGTTTGGTCTCACTCTCCAATTTAAATCGGCTCCCCCGGAGCACTTTATGGTTTCTCCCCTTTCCAGAGACCCGACTTAAGTGGGCTCTCATGGCGGCCGCTATCACTCATCTTTCCGATATCAAGGCCACCAGCCCGTGCCTTTGTCACAGCGGGGAGGGGGGTTCTATTCCCTCCTATTTTTGGTCCCGAAGCATTCCGGGGGTTGGAGACCCATTTTAGATCTAAAGAGGCTCAATCGCTATGTTGTTCATCACAAATTCAAAATGCATACACTTCAGTCAATCTTATAGGGTACTAGGAAGGGAGACTGGCTCACTTCCATCGACCTCTCTGAGGCTTATCTCCATATACCCATTCACCCCTCGTATTCCAAGTATCTGAGATTTTGTTATAACAATCAACACTTCCAGTACGTGGCCCTTCCTTTCAGTCTCGTCTCGGCCCCGAGGACCTTCACCAAGGTGTTGGCGGCCCTGGCGGCGTACCTTAGACACTTCCCTATTCGCATTCACTGCTACCTTGACGATATTCTTATTCTGTCTCCTACCCGACATCAGGCTGAGAGTCACACTAAGACTACCCTCTCAGTGCTTCAGGCTCACGGATTTCTCGTTAACTGGGAGAAGAGCCAGCTTAACCCTTCCACCCGTATAGCGCACCTAGGAGCTGTGATTTATTCGGTTCAAGGGAGGGTATTCCTCTCTCAAGAGAGGTTCACCAGTATCCCAAAAGCTATCAAGACAATCAGGCAGAATAGAAGGTCTTCGTTACTGAACCTATCCAAGTTGCTTGGAAAGTTGGTCTCCTGTATATCAATTATTCCCTGGGCACGCTTACATTCCAGATCACTGCAGTGGTTCCTCCTGCCTTACCAACGTTCCGGAAGGAGCAACTCAGGTCTCGTGGTGAAGGTCCCCCCAAGGGTTCTCGCCTCGCTTCTCTGGTGGACAAGACCATCTACCAACCGAGGTCATCTCTTCAAGGAGCCCCAGAGGGTCACTCTCACGACAGACGCCAGTCTTTATGGATGGGGAGCCAACATGCAGTCGTTTTCAGCCCAGGGAACTTGGTCAGCAACCGAACGACGCTGCAGCATCAACTGGCTGGAGCTGCACGCAGTTTATCTGGCTCTTCGTGCCTTCCTCCCTCAGGTACGGGGCCGTCACATTCTGGTTTTAACAGACAACACTACCACCAAAGCCCACATCAACCGTCAAGGGGGCACTCATTCCATTCGTCTCATGAGGGAGGCCGAGCGAATCTGTCGATGGGCAGAGAGACATCTCTTATCCATCAGGGCGGAGCACATCTCGGGGGTCTCGAATGTCCAAGCAGACTGGCTGAGCAGGGCCACGCTGGACCAATCGGAATGGCGCCTTCACCCCTCCTTGTTCAGGGAGGCAGCAGCGAGGTTCGGTCAGCCCTTGGTGGACCTGTTCGCATCTCCTCTCAACGCCCAGACACCGAGGTTCTTCTCTCGTTATCCTGCCGACGGCGCAGAGAACCACAATGCCCTGTGTTGCCCCTGGCCCACCGGGCTTCTATACGCCTTCCCACCCCTCCCACTGATACCCAAGGTGATTCAGAAATTGATCCTCGAACGGGCAGAGGTCCTTCTGATAGCCCCGTTTTGGCCCAGGAGACCGTGGTTTGCGGACCTTCGCAATCTGTCAGTGGCCCCACCGTGGAGGATCCCCCTCGACAGGATCTCTCTGTCCCAGGGACCTCTTCAACATCCAGACCCGCAGTGGCTTCAACTAGCCGTCTGGAGGTTGAGCGGGAAAGGCTAAAAGATGAGGGCTTGTCGGCCCAGGTCATCAATACCATCTTGGCAGCAAGGCGGCCTTCGACTACCCGCATTTATGACGCAACCTGGAACATCTTTTGTAAGTGGTGCCGTAAGTCGTCCGTTGATCCGCTCTCGCCTTCAATCGCCCAACTCCTAGCCTTCCTACAGGCCGGGCTAGATAGGGGTCTCTCCCCCAACACTCTGAGAAGATAGGTCGCAGCCCTGGCCACGGTGATCGCTAGCAGCTCTTCTGGCTCACTCTCCTACCACCCTCGCATAAGGTCTTTCCTTAGAGGGGCTTCCAATCTGCACCCTCCGGTGAACCATAGATATCCTACCTGGGATCTTAATAAAGTTCTTATGGCATTAACTAAACCTCCCTTCGAGCCTCTCAGGGAGGTGCCACTTCAGTTCCTCACACTCAAAGTGGTGTTCCTGGTGGCGATAACATCAGCAAGAAGGATATCTGAAATAGCAGCTCTATCCGTGAGAAAGGACTTATGTGTCTTCCACACTGATCGGGTGGTCCTGAGACCAGACCCCGCCTTTATGCCTAAAATCAACTCGGCTTTTCACAGATCCCAGGAATTGATTCTACCTAATTTTTGCCCCAAGCCTTCTCGAGAAAGGGAAAGGCAGTGGCACACTCTGGATGTGCGAAGGGCTCTTCGTATTTACATCTACCATACACAATCAATCAGAAAATCAGAATCCTTATTCCTGTCTTTTCAGCCAAAGACGCTGGGCTGCAAGGTTTCCCCGTCTACTGTTGGCCGCTGGATTAGGGCTACTATATCCAAGGCCTATCTGGCACAGGCTCTTCCTGTCCCTAGTGGCATCACCGCTCACTCTACAAGGAGTGCGGCCACCTCGGCTGCCTGGGCTACTCAAGCGTCAATTCAGGATATATGTCGAGCAGCTACCTGGGCGTCTCCATCTCCATTCATACACCACTATAAAATCGATGCTTACGCCTCAGCTGAGGCTTCCTTTGGCAGGCGAGTCCTTCAACAGGTGGCAAAAGATCCAGAGGTGATTCCGGATCAGACGGAGTCCCTCCCGTAGGACAAGCCAGGCTTTGGTATGTCCCACTGTCTGGATGCTCGCAGCAGCTCCACGGAGAATGGGCGTTGGTACCTACCTGATACGCCCGTTCTCGTCGAGCTGTGTAGAGCATCCAGCCCCACCCTAATTGGTCCGTCTGGGGGGGGGAATCCTGTTTCGGCCAATGATGTATATAGTTCATAGTTGAGACTTGTAGTATAGTTGACATGAGAGGATAGCTATTGTCTTCTCGTCTTTGTAAAACTGGGGGAATGCATGGAGGAGTCACGTGGAGGAGGAGGAGCGTTCCTCAATTACAGCTCAGCCTGTTAGAGTGAAGACTGGAGCACCTCCCACTGTCTGGATGCTCTACGCAGCTCGACGAGAACGGGCGTATCAGGTAGGTACCAACGTCCAATCTCTTTGTATAAGGCCAAGAACACTGCCTATCTAGCCCCAGATGAGGCTACTATAGAACCTCCCCCAGACTTGCAGTCCCAGGGAGACTCCTTTTTCCTGCAGCCTACTATACAAAAAGAGGTGTTACCATTGCCCAAACTTTTTCTTGATGTGGTGCTTAAATAATGCACCTCTCCAGGCACTGGTCCTAGCCCTATCAACAACGACAAGAGTTTTATAATGTGGGCCCAGATTTGGCCAAGGCCTTACAAATGCCCACTGTAGATCCCCTTGTAGCTATTTCAGCATGGACTTCAGGAACTCCTACAGAGCCAGAGGATGTGCTGGAAGGGGATGACAAGTGGTCTGAGCAGACCCTGCAGAGGACTTATCAGGTGGCTACCTGGGTGGTCCAGGCCTCGACCGGGGCTTCGTTCTTCACACGGGCTTCACTCCACTGGCTAAGACAATTACAAGAGTGCATACTGGGAGGGGATATCCGAGCATACCAAGATTTAAATAAAGTCATTGTTTCCACTGAATTCACGGCAGATGCAACACTTAATTCTGCAAAGTTTGCTACCAAAGCAATGGCATCCTCAGTGACAACACGGAGATTGTTATGGCTCTGCAACTGGCAGGTGGACTCTAAGGAAATGGAAGGTCGCTTCAGCCCTGCTCAAGGGGGACAAGCTCTTCAAAGATTCTCTGGAGCCCTTCCTGGTGGAGACCAGGGACAAGAGGGAGATACTCCCTTCCCTCTTCAAAAGATCTGAGACTACACTGTGTTAGGTATAACATTGATACCAAATATGGTTTGGGTGAATAAATATATAAAACTTAGATATCATGGTTTAAGTGCTTATCACTTTAAGCACAATGCAGCAGGCAATTAGCCGATTAAGGGTGCGGTTAGAAGTTACAATATAAGGAAGCATTAGAAGCTGGAAAGCTTACTGTCTCTGTCTGTCTGCTGGCTGTAACTGTCTGTAACTGTGTACTGGCTGTAACTGACTGTAACTGTGTGCTGCTGCGACTAACTGAGATTACTGACTGTGAGTGCCTGAGACTGAACTGTTATTGTTTGCTACTGTTTGCTGAATATCCAGCGTTTGTTTCTCTGGAGAGTGAAACCGGAGGAGGAAAAGATATCTTTATCGGCTGATAAAGATATTGCAAGGACTCTTAACTTGGACTATACTAGTGAGTCTAACTGGATTAAAAACTATTTAAACTACAAACAGTGTTTGTGTTCAGTGTGTGTATACTCTGGGGCCCTTCCGCTCTCCTTTGGCTGCCTGGCTTGACTACTGCTGCAATACTCTGCTAGGGTTAATCTCCAAACCCTAACATTGGTTATGGGCCCAGCAGCATAGTCTAACTAACCAGGATATAGCAGAGAGAGTTGGTGTGAGTTGCACATTACTGTAAAAACAAACTGTTTTAATTAGTTTAAAATAGTCAAAATATCTGAAGAGCAATGGCACAAGTAAATTTGTCACAACTGTCCATGATATCCAGGCTGGATGGAACAAACTATGTTTCATGGTCAATGAAATGTAGTTTACTTCTACGCAGAGAAGGTTTGTGGGACATTATAGCAAACCCACCAGATGTGAGTAGCTGGGATCCTGCTAATGATGATGATAAAGAAAAGTTACAAGACTTTAAACTGAAAAATGAGCAGGCTTTATGCATCATAGGACTGACTCTCTGTGATCAGCAGCTTGTCCATATTCGTGGAGAAGAAAATGCTGCAAACTGCTGGGAGAACCTCAGGAAGATTTATGTTCGGGACAGTGTAGGAGCACATATAAATCTTACACGGAAGCTTTTCGAACGCATCTTCAGAGGAATGGAGATATGTTAGTTCATTTAAACTGTATGAAGAGCATTTTTCAAGAATTGCAAGAAAAAGAGCTTATATTTAATGAACTGCAACAAGTCTACATAATATTATCTTCATTAGATCAAAGCTATGATGACTATGTGACTTCGTTAGAGGTATTGCCAAAAGAAAGCCTCTCATTAACCGAGATTACAGGCAGGCTACTAGAAGAAGCCAGAAGAAGGCGTGAGCGTGACAGAGCTGAGAGAAGATAAGAAAGAAGAGAAATTATCTTCAAAGCTTGAAAGAAACCAGCAAAGCAAAGTAAAGCACCTGGAAGAAGAGAATTTATCTTCAACGGCATACACAATTAAAAAGTGTTTTAATTGTGGAGGCAGAGGACATTTGGCAAGATTCTGCAAAAGAGAAAAAGCCAGAATGTAAAAAAGCCAAAGAAAGCATTTGAACTAGCCACGATTAGCAACTCTGATGTGAAGAATAATTTATGGGTGGTTGACAGTGGCGCATCCCACTGCATTACAAGAGATAAGACAAAATTTATAAAAATGTCTACAAGCTCTCAACATATATCTCTTGCAAATGGCTGGAACCTGAAAGCGAAAGGTCAAGGTTTTGCACGTTGTCCGTACATAAACCAGGATATAAAAATGTTGTATGTACCGCAACTAAAGTTTAATTTGCTTTCAGTAAGGGTATTAGATAAATTAGGTTATGTAATTACTTTTAAGGATAATAATTGCATAATTGAAAAAGATAACAAAAGGGTAACTGCAGCTTTAAATGGAACATTATATGTCTTAGATAATAGTAAGAAAGGGGAGGCTCAAACTGTATTTAAAAATATAAAGCCTCATGAAGAATGTATCCATTTATTGCATAGGCGTTTGGGGCATGTAAATTTTAAAATGCTAAAAGCGTACAGTTGAGTTATCCGAAGGAATAAGGTTAAAACCTTGTGAAAAATATTTGCGTTGTAATGTTTGCTGTGAAGATAAGAGCAAGGTATTGCCTGCAAATAGGCTAAATGGTTTCAAAACAAAAGAACCTTTAGAAGTGGTATTTGCAGACATAATAGGTCCAAAGAAACCCAGTATGGGGGTGCTAGATATATACTGAGCATTATGGACCATTATTCTAGATATGGGTTTTGCTATTTAATGAAAAGCAAAACTGAAACATATCAACATTTTTCAATTGGCTTAGGTTTGCTGAAAGAAAGTCTAAACGTCAACTGATAACCCTGGTGACAGATAATGGCACGGAATTTATTAATAACAAATTCCAGAACAGACTTAAGGTAGCTGGAATAGAGCATAAGAAGTCTGCTCCATACAGGCCAGAACATAATGCTTTTATTGAAAGAAGAGGCCAAACACTACAGGCAATGGTTAGAACAATGTTAAATGATTCTGGGTTACCTGATTCTTTGTGGGGAGGCTACAATGTGTGCTAATAACATATTGAACAACGTTGTTAATATAACAACAGGTGAAATTCCATTCACCAGGTGGCATGGCAGGAAACCTGATCTAAGTTACCTGCACACATTTGGTGCACCAGCATGGGTGCATATTCCTGCACAACTCAGAAAAAAGGGCAACATAGAGCTAAAAGATTTTTCTTCGTTGGTTATCAGGCAAACCATAGGGCATATAGATTTTGGGAGAAAGGCACATCTAAAGTGTTATGTAGTGCTAGTGCCCAATTTCTAGAACATGAAGGATGGGAGAAATTAGAACAGGATGCCAATAAAGATGTAATTATTGAATCCTATAGAAATCCCATTAGTTATCCCTGTAACTTTAAAAATAAAGTAAAGAGACAAATACAGGATGAAATAGTGCCCATAAAGGAAGAAACAGATTCAATAGCTGAACAGGATGAGGAAGATGAACAGGTAGTAGTTCAACAAAGTCCTCCTGTAAGCCCTGTAATTCCCAGAAGAACTACACGTATATCTAGACCGCCTGATAGGTACCAGGCTAACACAGTGTGCCAGATTAATCAAGTTCCTAATTCTGTAGAAGAAATTAAAAAGTATCCTAATAAGGAAAAAGAAAGATGGTATGCAGCAATGAATAAGGAACTGAATTCATTAAGTGATATGAAGGTGTATGAAAATGCCAAATTACCTGTAGGAAAGAAATCCATTGGCTGCAAATGGATATTTAAGGTAAAAATAGATAAGGATGGTAATTTAATCCATAAGGCAAGGTTAGTAGCCCAAGGTTTTAGGCAGAATGCTAATGACTATGATGAGGTGTTTGCACCTAGTCTTAAGGCAGCAACCTTGAGGGCAGCTTTAGTGTGGGCAGCTAGTAAAAACTATATAGTTAACCATTTAGATGTGGAAACTGCTTACTTGCACGCCCCATTAAAACATATTATTTATATGAAAAAACCTGTTGGTATTAAAAGTGAAAATAAGAATAATAATGATTGTTGGTTGTTAAAGAAAAGTCTCTATGGTCTTAAACAATCAGGCTATGAATGGAACCAGTATATTGTAAAGGAACTAGACAATATAGGATTTAAAGCTGGTTTAGTCGATCCATGTCTGTTTAAGAGGGAGACAAATGGGAAAGTATCATTATTATTACTATTCACAGATGACATTGCATTGATAACTGAAACTAATGATGAAGCAAATAAAATAATAGCATCATTAGGAAAGAGAATAAAGATCAAGCAATTAGGTGAGATAAAGAAGTATCTCGGTTTGAATATAAAGAAAACACGGAAAGGTTTTAAGATATCTCAGGAAGATAAGATAAGCAAATTGCTAAAAGATTACAAGATGGAGCTTTGTAAGCCAGCTAAGACTCCAATGAGTCAGGAGTTTAGCAACACTGATGTACAAAGCCCTGAGTTTGATAAAGTGATTTATCAATCTTTAATTGGTAGTTTGAGTTATATTAGTAATTGGTCTAGACCAGATATATCGTACTGCGTGAATCAGTTGGCTAGATTCAATTCTGCACCATGTGAAAGACACTGGAATGCAGCTAAGAGGATATTAAGATATCTTAAAAAGACAATGAATTATTCATTGTATTTAGAACCAAAGGGTGATTTAATTTTGAGTGCTTATGCAGATGCTAGCTTTGCATCAGAAAGAGACACTAGAAAGTCGACTTCAGGAACAGCCATAATGCTGGGTAATACATTAATAGGCTGGAAGTCAATTAGACAACAGCATATAAGTTTGTCTACTATGGAGGCAGAATTCTCCTGTTTATCATTGTTATGTACAGAGTTAATAATGTATAAACAAATGTTAATTGATATAGGTATAACTGTAGATTATCCTATAATTATTCATGAAGATAATCAGGCAGCAATTCAAATGGCCACAAATATTGGAGTAAAAACAAGGAGCAAGCATACAGATCTAAGATACCTAAACGTGAGACAATCTGTAAGAAGTAAGATGATTCAGCTAGAGTACTGTATGTCGGAGGACAATTTAGCTGATAATTTTACTAAAGCCCAAGGTGCCAGTAAGCACCAGGAGAGTTGTGAAAAATATGGGATAAGATTGTAAAGGTATTATATATTTATTTCACCCAAAAGGGAGTATGTTAGGTATAACATTGATACCAAATATGGTTTGGGTGAATAAATATATAAAACTTAGATATCATGGTTTAAGTGCTTATCACTTTAAGCACAATGCAGCAGGCAATTAGCCGATTAAGGGTGCGGTTAGAAGTTACAATATAAGGAAGCATTAGAAGCTGGAAAGCTTACTGTCTCTGTCTGTCTGCTGGCTGTAACTGTCTGTAACTGTGTACTGGCTGTAACTGACTGTAACTGTGTGCTGCTGCGACTAACTGAGATTACTGACTGTGAGTGCCTGAGACTGAACTGTTATTGTTTGCTACTGTTTGCTGAATATCCAGCGTTTGTTTCTCTGGAGAGTGAAACCGGAGGAGGAAAAGATATCTTTATCGGCTGATAAAGATATTGCAGGACTCTTAACTTGGACTATACTAGTGAGTCTAACTGGATTAAAAACTATTTAAACTACAAACAGTGTTTGTGTTCAGTGTGTGTATACTCTGGGGCCCTTCCGCTCTCCTTTGGCTGCCTGGCTTGACTACTGCTGCAATACTCTGCTAGGGGTTAATCTCCAAACCCTAACACACTGTCTCCATACTTTCGTCCCTCTTCCTTTAGACAAGATTCTGGTTCCAGATTTTTACGCATTCAGAGGGCCTTTCCAGCCTGATTAGAGCAGCAGCCAGAGAGTTCAGGTAGACAACTACCACCATCTCAGGGCAAGTGGCCCTTTCGAGGTGGAGGGGGTCGTTCTTTCCAATGTTCCAAGTGACTGCATGTCTATCCCCCTGCAGCAGAGGCTGCCTGTCCATTTTTATTTTTCAATGGGAGAATATAACATCCGACACCTAGGTTTTGCAGACTGTGAGGTCAGGCCTTCACCTCAAATTCCTCTCCTCTCCTCCAAGGTTCTTTATACGCTGTCCTGTCTCTCGGGACAATGCCAGGAGGGTCCTAATGGAAACCACCATTCAACACTTAGTGGATATCCAAGTTATCCATGCGGCACCAGAGGATCAGCAAGAGCAGGGATTCTGTTCCCGGCTATTTGTCATCCCAAAGACCTCGGGAGGGTTGGAGAGCAATCCTGGACTTCAAACGTCTGAACAACTATATCTTTTACCGGCGTTTCAAAATGCAGTCACTCCAGACCATCCTAGAGAGTGTTCGGGAGGGCGACTTCCTCATGTCAATAGATCTGATGGAGGCTTACCTCCATGTGCCAATTTGTGCCTTACAATCACAAATTTCTCTGGTTCCATTACAATCGACAGAATTAACAGTATCGGGCCCTGCCATTCTGGCTTTCTTCAGCCCCCAGGGTATTTACAAAAAAATTGGCAGCCCTTTTATATCCATCCTCCCATGGGCTTGATTCCATGCCTGGTCGTCAACAATGGTTCCTTCCCTATCAGATGTCAGGCAGGAGCCATTCATCAATCAAGATCCTGGTCCCTCTTTTGGTTATCCGATTCTTCCGGTAGTGGCAGCCCCAAGCCATCAGCAGGGGACAACTTTTCAAGGAGTCCAGCCTCATGGTTATCACCACCGATGCCAGCCTTTATGGTTGGGGAGCACATCTACAATCAGAGATGGTGCAGTGTCGGTGGTCTCAGTTAGACTGCACTCGACCAATCAATTGGCTGGCGCTCAGAGCCATTCACTTGGCCCTCAGGCAGTTTCGGGACAGAGAGCAGGGACTCATGTCCTAATATTGATGGACAATATGGCTGCCCGGGCCCACATCATCCGTCAAGGGGGAACCAGATCCAAGAATCTCATGCAGGAGGCAGACAAGTTAGGTCTTTGGGCGGAGAGATACTTGCTATCCCTCAGGGTGCAACACATTTCGGGGGTCGACAACATACAAGCCAATTGGCTAAGTGGAGCCAAAATAGACCACTCAGAATGGTGTCTCCATCCGGACTTATTTAGGTAGATGACAGATTTTTGGAACACTGGCCATGGACTTGTTTGCTTCTCCAATCAATGCCCAACTGCCCAGGTACTTCACCAGGTTCACCACACCGGGAGTGGAAGGGATCAGTGCCCTTCGGAGCTAGTGGCCACAGGGTCTCCTGTACACCTTTCCGCCTCTTTTCATTCCGGCTGTAATCAGGAAGATGTCAAAAAAGGTGGAGATTTTGCTCCTGGACTCCCAGACATCCCTGGCCCAGACATCTCTGGTTCACGGATCTGGTGAACCTATCAAGGACAATCTTGGAGGTTTCCCCCCAACAAGATCTCCCTCAGCCAGGGGGCCCTGATTCATCTGGAGCCCCAGTGGCTCCAGCTGGCCGTCTGGCAATTGAGAGGGGATCTTTAGCGAAGGACAGTTTATCTTCCAAAGTAATTGCTACGATCCAGGCCTCTAGGAGACCATCAACTAACCGCATATATGATGCCACTTAGAGGACCTTTTGCCTATGGTGTAGTAAGACTAAACATTCGGCCACTTCTTGCTTCTATTAGCGATGTTCTGGAGTTCCTCCAGGACGGACTGGACAGAGGACTCTTGCCCAACACTCTTTGCAGGCAGGTGGTGGCTTTGTCCTCAGTTTTATCTGCTGATACTTTGGAATCTCTTTCCCACCATCCCTTGGTTCATAGGTTCCTCAAGGGAGCTACGAACTTGCGACCACCTGTAGTCCCACAGGTATCCTATAAGGCAGGGGTCCCCAACCGCCGGTCCGTGGACCGATACCGGTCCGTGGAACAACTCTTACCGGGCTGCTGGTTGCTGGGCGCCGCCATCTTTTTGGTAAAAAGTGCTTCCGGTGAGCTTTTCCGGGTAGAAAGCTCACCGGAAGCCTTTTCATCAAAAAGATGGCGGCGCCACTCGGTGAGCTTTTCGGGTAGAAAGCCATTTCTACCCGAAAAGCTCACGGGCGCTAGCGCCGCCATCTTTTTGACGAAAAAGTGCTTCCGGTGAGGTCACCGGAAGCACTTTTTCGTCAAAAAGATGGCGGCGCCAGTTGATGCCAGTATTGGGCCGCGGCGCCCAGCTGATGCCGGTACCGGGCCGCGGCGTCAAAAAGGTTGGGGATCCCTGCTATAAGGGACCTATCAAAAGTCCTACAGACTGTTACGGGGATTCTCTTTGAACCATTGAGATCCATTGGCCTGAGGTTCCTCACAATCAAGGTGGTCTTGGTAGCTATCACGTCGGCTAGAAGGGTTTCAGAGCTGTCAGCAATCTCTGTTGGGGCAGACTTGTGCATTTTCCACCATAACAGTGTGATACTGAGGTTAGACCCCAAAAGCTGGTATTGCCGGACTTTTGTCTGAACTCTAGCCACGTACTTGAAAAGAAGTGACATACTCTCAATGTTTGCAGAGTGCTATGCATCTCTGTAAAAAGGACATCTTCTTTCTGGAAAATGGAATCACTATTTGTGTCTTTCCAACCAGCCACATTAGGCAACAGGGTCTCTCCATCTACAATGGGCAGGTGGATTTGGTCCTGCATATCTACGGCTTATGAGACTCATGGTCTTCCTGTACCCAGTAGACTTACCACTCACTCCACAAGGAGTGCTGCTACAACAGCAGCTTGGGCTACTCAGGCCTCTATAGAGGAGACCTGCTGGGCTGCCATTTGGTCATTGCCTTCCCCGTTCACCTGTCACTATCGTTTGGACACTTTCGCTTCTGCAGATGCAGCCTTTGGCAGACGGGTGCTCCAGAGGGTTCTCTCGGAGCAGACAGATTTGGACCAGACTTAGCCCTCCCAGGGATATGCAAGCTTTGGTAAATCCCTGTCCTGGACTCTCGCAGCAGTATAACAGAGAAAGGGCGTTGGCTCACCTGAGACGCCCATTCTCGTTAGACTGCGAGACAGTCAAGCCCCACCCTAGGGAGGTCTGGTAGGTCTCTGAGGGGGAGGTAAATCTTATTTTTTCACAGAAGACACATCACGTCAAGATCACTTTGCCGAAAGCTGGGTAATCATGACAACAGAGGCGGGCAGGCTCAGTCCCAAGACGAAGGAGGCAGAATTTTCTCTGTCCCTATGCTGGATTCTCTCTCAGTCTAACAAGAATGGGCGTCTCAGGTAAGCCAATACCCTTTCCTTGAATTTGGCTACTTTTACTTCATTAATACACTTAAAGTAAATTGAATCACTGTATAAACATTGTCTGAATAAAGTATATTTTTCAGTTTTACACACCAAAATACTCCCTGAGAAAAGTCTATTGCTTATGTTGCAGTCCCCTCCTCCTATCTTATGTCTGTATGTTCTAAAAACACAGATAAAGTGGCTAGAGGCTAGGTACAATTAACTATGACTAGAAAATTTTGCTCCTAGTGACTTTTTAAGACTTCAAATAGGATTGTATGGTTCAAAATTGAGTTGACTCCCAATAGTTATAAGTCTTTCTAAACCACATGTTCCTAGTCTTTTGCTTTGCATGAACCAGAGGTCATGATAGCTAGTATTTATGGGAACTGTAATAATCATATATCAGAATGCACCTCTGGAAAAATCGATTGAAACATTTAAATTAATCTGTAATCAGGGGTGGGATGCCAGTGGTTCTGCCTGGTTCTATAAAGCCGGTAGCTCTGAAGAGCAGCAGACACAGAACTGGCCCACCCGCCTGCCTGGGCTCTTACCTGTCCTTTATTTCCTGCTTTTTCAACCTCAGCTGCTTTGGAGGCACAGCTGAGTTTGAAAAAGCAGGGGAAAAGAGGCTTTTAGAATGTCCGGACGGCACAGCCTAAGGTTATTTTACACGTACACGTTGGGCACACATGTGCACCAAGCCGCATGCGCACGCAAAACGTAATCACCAAACCGGTAGTAAAGACGGTTGAATCCCACCCCTATCTATAATGTGATATAAACATATGCATACAGAGCTGATGATTTTGGGGTAGATAAGAAAATATTTGATGCCTGATTGCCATTGGAAAAGAAGAAATTAAGCATTGTCAATTGAACTCCTATTATAAAATCCATATGATATTCATGTCAATTTGCAAATCTGGTTATCAATTTTATAAAATCTGGAAAGATTGCTATAATATTTTTATCATTTCAATGCTTTGTATATTCTCAGTGATCTAGACTTAACTGGAAACAGCTTTGCAATTCAAAATATATTATAAGCATTGTTCCTATATTTTAGCAAGGTATCCTTCCTAAGATGGGAGCATGTCATAGAATAACAGAGTTCTTCTGGAGACAATTTCAGATTGTTAGGAATAACATAGGTTACCTAACGTAGTTTGGGTAAAATAATATATATAAACTATGATAGTGAGTTTATGTGTGTGTCACTTTAACTGCAAAGCATGTAATTTTGGGTGCGGCTGTAAATTGCCATAAGAGGGAGCAAGAGAACTTGATTGATTGCTGGCTTACTGATTTGCTTGCTAACGATGATGGATTGTTAACTGCGTGTTTCTCTGCTGTTGCTGAATGAAGAAAAGAGGTTTTACTTCTTCATATCTCTAACTGAGAAGAGATATATTACAGGACTAATATTTGTAAGTTTACTGACCTCTTTTTCGACACGGACTGAACTTGTGTATGATATATGGACTGTTTGACTATGCTATAACTATTACTGGAATAAACTATTTAACTAGCACATTGTATCTGTTTTACTGAGTGTAAGCTACAACGTTTATCTCACATATTTGCCTGCCTGCCTGACTGCCGTTCAGGTTCTGCTAGGGTGTATATCCCTAACACAGATAATTCTGTTTGTCTCCAGAATTATTCAGAATTATTCAAAACCATTGCCTTCCTGATGATTTGGACTCCACTCACAGAGTTTCTTGCTACTGGCCTTCTCTGCATTTGATGGAAAGTGAAGCACAAAAAATTATACTGTATTTAGTTTTCAAATGTGAATCCACATGCTCCTGGCAAAGCCAGCTCTTGCATTTTACATTATTGCATAATAATAAGATAACATAAAACAAATAGACCCATTGTAGATAAATAATATGCAAAAAACCTAATCATGTTTAAATCAGTCAGTCAATAAATAACAATAAAAGTAATCATATAACAATTTTATATAGCTATTCATAAAAGTAGTTCTGGGAACACTAGTTATAAAATATTTCAGATTACATTTTGAAGGTACTGCAAGAGGAAAATAATCTATTTGTAATAATCTTATTACATCAATGGAACCCTTCCAGGATGTTGGAGATCAGCAGATGCCCAATGGTGGCATTTACATACAACTTCATCCAGCTCTTTAAACCAAACATGTCTTTTTCAAGGCCAAGAGGACTTCAAGGAATTGGCCAAAATTATGTGAACATAGAGCTCCTAACCCCATACTCAAAATACCTATTAACCCAAAATGCTGTATGCTAAATGCTATGCTCTGTGTAGAGGCTGGATAAGTTTTATAGTCTTCCAAATGTCCTATGTGTGGACCGTTCACAGGATCTGATGCCAGAGGCAAAGTACTCATTGACTTCTACTGGCATCAAATACTTCTACATTGCAGAATGCCCTTCCCGTAAACATTTTCTGTGCCTATTGAATTCTTCACTTCAGAAAGTTGGGTGACTCCAACAGTGCTGCTATTATTGTTTTAATATTTGGGGGGGGATGGATTATTATGTTAGTGATTGCTATTTGATGCTTAATCTTACCTTGAATTTATATATAATAAATAAAACTAGCATTTTGGCCTGTTGTTCAAACATTTCAAGATTTTAGAATAACTTGTTATGGATGCTTTGCTTTCTATTTTTTTTTTTTTTGTACACCTTAATTTTCACATGTTTTAGGTATATAATAACAAGGGACATCAAATCTGATTAGAGAGACCATAATAACTTTATTCACACATTACATTAAGCCATAATAAGATTTGTCTGTTTTGGCTTAGTATAATTTGTGAAATCAGCTACATAAGGTATGACCAACAAGCTGTCGTTTATGGATAGCTTGATGTATAATGCCGCACAACCCATTAGTAGAATGGTCCGGCTAGACTAGGCTAGGCTACAACTAGGTTAGGCTATGCGAAGGCATTGTAATCTTCCTTTAAATCAGTTTCAGTCTCTGTTTATGTCACTTTGGCATAATTTAAAGTGTTTACCCCTTGGAATTAAAGGGAGACTTTAGTTAAATATGGATTCTCCCATTGTTATACAGTATTTTATCAATGGCAATGTTTCTCCGTTTTGGCAACCTTAAGACACTGGCTGAGGAATTCTGTGATTTGAAGTCGACACATCTTAAAATTGCCAAAGTTGAGAAACATTGATCTATAATAATTTAACACAATATAAAATTTCTTTTCCTTCACATTTCCAAAGAGCCTTGTAATATAAGAATCAGTTTTTCTGTTCAACCACTTGAGTCTGAAGCAATCTAGCTTTAGGATTGCAGTAGTTCCTAAAGTTCAAGTTTCTTTTTTTTGCACATTTGTTACATTCAGAGGTGGGTTTTTTTTTTTGTCAGAATGGAAATTGTGCAGGGGGGGACATTACTTGCGGTTGGGTTCCCTTACCACAGGTTCCGTTCTCACGTGTATTCCTTATTTTGTGGTTCATAAAAAAAGGAAACAACAGCGCTGTTGAAATTATTCAGAAGATTCTGTGGACATTTGATGTAGCAACCATTGGTAAGTACAGAGAAAGGACATTTTGCATCACAACCATTTTGAAGTTTGTTACAAACACTAAGGAAAGTGTTTAAAACATTTATTCCCAAGTTACTGCTATGGAAGTAATGGAACTATTGCAAAGATTTAGAGAAATGTATATGTAAAATTGGCATTTACCTAGCCATTACATAGAGAAAAAACGCTGTTTAAGATTTTAAGGCTTGGCTATAGTGCAGGGTTTTGTTTATGTCTTATGAAACTTCTTCAAATGTACAAAATGTGAGGCAGTTTCTAATTTTCAACCAGAGTATCCATATAACAATAGTAAGGGAAAGTGCCAGTTAATTTGAAATACATTATAATGGATAATCATTCTCCATCTCACGATCTGATTGATTTAAAGTATTTATATAGCCATCCATGTCATGACAGGAACTCTGGGTTGTGGACAGAGCATTAAAAAGAAAAGATAATACAAAAATTAACTTAATAATAATAAAAAAGAGAATCTTCTCTTTTTTTACCTTGCTGACCATCTCCATTTTATATGCTTGTGATTTCACAGCTCTACTGTCACCCAAGTTTTCATATAAGATCTATTCTTGCTTGCTTAAATATATTATATCCACCTGTCAATTCTTATACGATGCAAATTATTTCATTTTAGTTTCTTTCTGTGGGAAGGAAGGAAGGAAAATTCCCTATTAATTCCGGCAAGAATTTCCAGAATTCCTCTGAGAGAATGCTGGGTGGGAAATCATTCAGTAAGCTTTGTACCTGAATTGGAATTTGAACAACTATATCATCTCAACCATAACATCTAACTCTTAATAGATTTGACTTGACTGATACAGCATCCTCCTGGGAGTTACTGCCTAAATGGCAGGGTGGGAAACCTAGTTCTTTTGGTACTAGGTACTAGGTACTAGTTTGGTATTTTGGTATTAACTGCAAAATTCTAGAATTCATTGCTGTTCTTTAATATGAGTGCCCATGTACTTTACTTTCACACTTCAAATTTTATTATTCTATTCATCTGGATAAAGTTGATATCCAAAGTGATTGCTTGTAGCGATATTTATATTTGTTCAGTTTTTTGCTGCGGTGATCCAGTTGGGGTTAAGATATTTTTGTTGTCCATCTCTCCATCATGTGAGAGTTTATCCAATTGGGCATATGTAATTATACGGTCATCACTGTATTGCACTTGTGTCAAATTGATGTCAGATGAATGTACAATGCATTCCACCAATTTATATATTCATGTTAATGCTATTATTATAACATTTTTGAAATTAGTTTGTCATCAGGTTTCTTCTGATAAAAACTTTAGCATTCAGCTTTCACTGCATGTTGTAGTTTTTGATGGTTGTAAGTTGTTGAGAATAACACAAATTGTACAGTATTAGTTGCTGATTTTCCCACTTTGACAAGCTGCACTAGGAAAGTCCCTCTATTTGAAATATTCTCTAATAATTTCTGTTAGACTAGAAATATATTCTGACCTACTGTGTGGCAACTTTTTGTGTTCTTTGAATAAGAAAAAGAAATGCAGAAGATTTTTCCAAACAAAAGTTAAGGTATAAAAGCTTGAAAATAGAAAAATCTTAGAGCAGTGTGCAAAAGAGAAATTGACAATCATTTAGGTTAAAGCTGCTAAAAAAATGAACATCTCAAAAAAGAGACAGATTTAAACAATCTGTAGATAATTACAATTGGGAAACATTTTTTTCCCTACAATGTCATCATCTTTTCTCTGTGTCTGTCCTCCTTTTGGGTCTTTGTGTGTGTGTGGGAGGTTTGTTATATTGTAGATTAGATTGCCATTTAAGAAAGGAACAGAGAGACTTCTTAAGGGTCTTTTGAATAAAGAACTTGAGTCAGGGCATTCGTCACCAGGGTTGTGTGTGTGTTCATGTAGGTGACCATTGTTTTCCCCAAAGAAAACAGCCTTTTGATGCTTTTTTTAAGTTGTGAAAAAATAGCAACGAAGTCTGTCAAGAGAATAGACCTCCGGTGCTTTGAAAGTGATGTATGTAGAAAACTGGTCCAAATTCAAGGGAGACCTAGTGTAATAACAAGAAAAGAACTTCTAGGAGTTGATTCATTCTTTAACATTTTAGAAACAGTGTAAAATGTGTAAACACTTCTGTGCTGTATTTGAAAATGATGCATAGTGACTTCTGCAACAGAACAAAGAAATCAAGTTTAAGAATTAAATAAATCAGAAATACAAAAGCTAAAATTTGTCTTTGAAGAAAATATATTTCAAAAGGAGGATACTGGAAGTCATCTAGAATTTTGAATGCCTCTGGACTTTTCTGTGTCATGCTATGACATAATGTCGCTGCTTTGCCTTTGATCTAACTGTTGCACTAACCCACCCATGAATAGTTTTAAATTGTATTATATAGTTTGTTATATGAAACCATTCAACTAGAGTTCATTCAGTAGATGACTAACCATAGCTCAATGGACGTCCTTGATGTTCTCTGAGCTGGTTATTTGCTTATAGGCTTTTCATTATCTGATTGGCTGAAGACCATATTGGAAAAAAACTCTTAGTCTAGCTGGCAAAACTGACTAAAATGGCAGATCACATCTCCATAGATCAGATTTTGATTACTGTTTGGTGGGAGGAAATAAAATTAATTGCCTTCATATCCTGTTTGTGGGCCTCAATTTTTTTTAAAAAAAGAGAGGCTCCCAACCAAATAAAATTACATATAGTCATCATTTTATTGTTCTAATCAGTATCATAAACGTTATTATTAAGCAACCCAGTTGTAAGTTGAAAAACCACGACTGCACCACTTAGTGACAGCAGTACTGATTGCCTTCATTAAACAAGGATCACATAGGCCATTAAGCGAGGAACTCATGTGTCTTGATTTCCTCCTAGTTTCCTCATTGACTTTGCTTGTGGGAAGCCAGCAGGGAAAGTTGCAAATCACAATCATGACTGCTGGATGCTATGAAAACCATAAGTACAAGGTCAAATTTTAACTAACACTTGTTCACCACTGTCATAAGTTTGAACAATCATCAAACAAGTGGCTATTAAACAAGAACTGTTACCAAATATTCACTAGCTTTCTGAACATTCATATTAGATTTCTTCAATGAGAATGTGATTAAGAAAGAACTTGAGAAAACATTGATTGCCATAAGTCGATCATGGTAAATTTGTTTGATATTGACTTCCCAACTTATGCACAAACCATAAATTGCATGCTGTTTATACATGAAGGTTTACATGTAGATTGCAAGTTATATCTCAGGTTGCAATCTCTTCTATGCAGTATAACAATATTAAGTTATGAGGCAGTAATATATGATTATATATCTGATACATGTGTGAACATTCAAACTTTACAGAATTTGTTGGGTGAAATACTCCTAATTTAAAAGAAACAGCAAATTAATACAACCAGGCTTTCTCTTTTTAACAATGTGCTAATTATGTAACACAGTTCTTTAGAGTATTTTAGAAATGGATTAACAGTGAAATTGATTCATTCTTCATTCTGAATCCTTGGGTTTATATTCTTAGCCTTAGAGGAAATAAGTCACTTCAAGTCTCAAAAGTTACAGAAAAGGGGAAAAGAAAGCAGAAACTACCATATGTATGTAAATGAGACTGCTCTAATAGTGCAGATGAGGAAGTTGTTACAGCCAACAGCAGAGAAGAAGCTCATGCAAGGAAGTAGATCTGTTGTAGTATTGAAAGCAACCCTAATATTCAGTAGTTGTTCAGCTTACTCATGATCATGATGCATTTGGAAGAAGATCTATTTGTGCTTGATGAAGCGGATGATACCATCTGTGAAGGTAAATTACATTCTATAACACCGTTTTTTAGCTGTTACATGCTGGTTGTAGGTTAATGGCATATTACTGATTTCTTAAAGGTCCAAATGTTGAGTATAAGAAAGCTAAGGATAAACCTTTCACAAAGATAAGTTGTTTAGGTTAAATAAAGTGCTAGAAGAATATGCAAAACAATAAATTAGATTTATAATAAGTAGAGAAATGAGTTCTAAAAGTATTTTTGCAAAGAAGTTTTCACTCAGAAGTAGGACTCAATAGGGGAGTTACTCTCTATTAAATCTACACAAGATTGTAGCTTAATTTGTAATCCAAATTCAATTATAATTACATTCCATAGTAATTATATTAACATGAGCTATCTGTGATTGCAATCAACAAACTATTCCAGCAACTGTAGTTGTAACTCTTGCACTAATACAGTTTTCATTTTCAGCAGACAGGTAAAAAAAATGGCAATACTTGTAGTTTCAATACAGTTATCATGTCTCTTCAGTTTCAGAATGAAAGACATCAATTTTCAGATAATTTTTTTTAAAAAAGACAATGGATATAGTATTGATAGTTTATCGGCTTTTGCTCTCTGAATTGTCAACATATATAAAATGTAATGTTCACTTCCCAGTTGAAATTTTAACTTGGTCATAAGCAGTTTGGGGGTCAACAATCATACTGGTATCTTTTAACATCAGTTCCTCATTTATTTTATTGAGCTCATACCACTCAACTACCTTGTTTATATATTTCCCCTTAGAGAAAAAAATGTATGTATAGATGTTAAACATTTGTGTTAGATCAGAGGTCTCATTCTCGCAGCCCGCGGGCCAATTGTGGCCCGCAGGACGATATCCTGTGGCCCCCATAATATTAGTGTATAATATAAATATAAAGTATAATATAAAGTATAATATTATGCAGCCCAGCCTCACCCAGACTCTGCCTCCAGCGGCCCCCAGGTAAATTGTGTTTGAGACCCCTGTGTTAGATAAATTAAGTTTAATTAAATTTAAAATGCATTTTAATTCAAAAAGTGACATCCTGGAAACTTTTACGAAAAGCAAAATTGTATGAAGCATATGGGTGAACAAAGCAAGTGCAGGAATAATGCAGTTGTGGGTTTCCCAGACTTTCAAAAGAACATGCATTAAAAAGTGGCAAAGAGTGTTTAGACTGCTGCAGTGTTTTGTTCAACTTTGTTAGAAAGTCAGAGGCAATATGCACATTATTTTCATGTCTTCATTTATGAATATTACAATCAGCAGGACAATTGTACACCTCCTTTAGCATTGAACTTCTGGGCTCTTAACAGCAAACTTACTAGAAGGCCAAGGGGTGTCAACTGGAATAATGAGCATGGATGGAGATTTCTATTTACAATATGTTTATAATAATAATAAAGATAACATATTTGTAAAATATGTACAGTATATTACTTCACTGTACAGGTTGGACTTTGGTTAACAATAGTAGTTGGGACCAGAATTTCCGTTTCTAAACAATGCAGTCATAAAGTGAAATGTCACATAACTACATCACTTAGGGCAGCGGTCCCCAACCTTTCCAGCTTGGCGACCTAGCCTGGTGCAGCAGGGTGTGTGTGAGTGGTAGGCACATACACATGCGCATAGCTCCATTGTTGCGAGTGGCAGCTGGGTATGGCCTCCACTCACGCCAATGGAGCTTCATGTGCAAGCAGACATTTGCTCACAAGCACAAGTGCTCTCCGCTTAAATGCTCTCTGCTCATGCAAGTGGAGCTTCGTGTGTGAGCGCAAGGACCCACTGCTCCCATGAGTAGCACTTTGTGCACACACTTGCCTGCCACTTGCGTGAGTGGAACTTCACTCACACATGCACACACTTGCCCATCTCACATGCAGACCGGTTTCGAACAGGTCATGGCCCGGTAGTGGGCCACGGCATTGGGGTTGGGGACCCCTGACTTAGGGAGAGCAATTCTGGCAATCCTGGTTTCTGCTGTTAACCAAATCCCATCTGATTATTAGGTGAGGACTCATCTTGATGGAAGCCATTCCTGTGTAGTTCTCTCCCACCCCAAGCCTCAGACTGCCTCCTTTGCATCTCCATCCCCCCATCTCTGCCCTTTTGGCCACACCGTACTCAGCTGCCTTTGCCAGCCCTGGTCTCTCCACCTGATTTTTGTCATCATTTTCCTCCTGCTGCTGACAAGGGGCACCTTTGCAAGGCAATTTCTGGATGTGCCAGGCCTTCTTTTTGAAGCTGCATGCGCCTTTATCCAAACTGTGTGTGATCTTCAAACAGCGGCAAATGGCAGAGATGCAAATACTTGCACATCAGGAGTTAAAGAAACTGCGGAAAATAACTTGCTGAATTTATTTACTTTGACAGAATGAGGTTACTAAATAATGTTCTACTTTTAAGAGCAGTTAGTATTTTAATTCTTATTGTAAGCACTTCTGTATTTTACTGCTATCATGTAAGTAATTTGCACCTTTTCAACTCAGAGCACCTTCCATATCCATGAAAATGTGTTGGCAAAATTTGCATTTACTCCTTCTTCAAAGCATCAGATTTTTATATACATTATTTTACTTTTTGTAGCTGGAAGTTTTGTGGAGATACTATTCTTCAGTATAATATACTACAGGTGAAACTCAAAAAATTAGAATATCGTGCAAAAGTTCATTTATTTCAGTAATGCAACTTAAAAGGTGAACCTAATATATGAGATAGACTCATTACATGCAAAGCACGACAGTTCAAGCCGTGATGTGTCATAATTGAGATGATTATGGCTTACAGCTCATGAAAACCCCAAATCCACAATCTCAGAAAATTAGAATATTGTGAAAAGGTTCAATATTCTTGGCTCAAAGTGTCCCACTCTAATCAGCTAATTAAGCCATATCACCTGCAAAGGGTTCCTGAGCCTTTAAATGGTCTCTCAGTCTGGTTCAGTAGGAATCACAATCATGGAAAAGACTGCTGACCTGACAGTTGTGCAGAAAACCATCATTGACATCCTCCATAAGGAGGGAAAGCCTCAAAAGGTAATTGCAAAAGAAGCTGGATGTTCCCAAAGTGCTGTATCAAAGCACATTAATAGAAAGTTATGTGGAAGGGAAAAGTGTGGAAGAAAAAGGTGCACAAGCAGCAGGTATGACCACAGCCTGGAGAGGATTGTCAGGAAAAGGCCATTCAAAAGTGTTGGGGACTTTCACAAGGAGTGGACTGAGGCTGGAGTCAGTGGATCAAGAGCCACCACACACAGACGGATCCTGGACATGGGCTTCAAATGTCGTATTCCTCTTGTCAAGCTGCTCCTGAATAGCAAACAATGTCAGAAGCGTCTTACCTGGGCTAAAGAAAAACAGAACTGGTCTGTTGCTCATGGTCCAAAGTCCTCTTTTCTGATGAGAGCAACTTTTGCATCTCATTTGGAAACCAAGGACCCAGAGTCTGGAGGAAGAATGGAGGAGCACACACTGCAAGATGCTTGAAGTCCACAGTCTGTGTTGATTTGGGGAGCCATGTCATCTGCTGGTGTTGGTCCATTGTGCTTCATTAAGTCCAGGGTCAACGCAGCCGTCTAGCAGGAGATTTTGGAGCACTTCATGCTTTCTTCCGCAGACCAGCTTTATGGGGATGCTGGCTTCATTTTCCAGCAGGACTTGGCACCTGCCCACACTGCCAAAAGCACAAAAACCTGGTTCAATGACCGTGGGATTACTGTGCTTTGATTGGCCAGCAAACTCGCCTGACCTGAACCCCATAGAGACTCCATGGGGCATTGCCAAGAGAAAGATGATAGACATGAGACCGAACAATGCAGAAGAGCCGAAGGCCGCTATTGAAGCATCCTGGTCTTCCATAACACCTCAGCAGTGCCACAGGCTGATAGCTTCCATGCCACGCCGCACTGAGGCAGTAATTGCTGCAAAAGGGGCCCAAACCAAGTACTGAGTACATCTGCATGCTTATATTTTTCAGAGGTCCGATATTGTTCTATGTACAATACTTGTTTTATTGATTGCATGTAATATTCTAATTTTCTGAGAATGTGGATTTGGGGTTTTCATGAGCTGTAAGCCATAATCATCTCAATTATGACAAATCACAGCTTGAATTATCTTGCTTTGCATGTAATGAGTCTATCTCATATATTAGTTTCACTTTTTAAGTTACATTACTGAAATAAATGAACTTTTGTACAATATTCTAATTTTTCGAGTTTCACC